>NC_067247.2:1510000-1812000 GCF_019359855.2 Lolium perenne
TCCATCAGCCGCACGGTTGTTACTCCGCCGTTGAAGAGTTGCCCGTGCTTTCCTTTGGTTCCCACGCGGGCCCACTATTACTATTTTTGGAAATATTCCTATACCACAAATGGATAGTTTCGGTGACCTGACTATAAGCAAAAACAAGGTCGACCTCGATGTAGTTCTGTCCAGGATAGAATGGGAAATTAATATGGCATGAACCAGAATCATTCAATAGATCAGTTTGAACCGTAAAATTGGTTTATAATACACAAACTTTACCGTTCATTTTTCTCCGCTCTTTCCCATTCTCATGGCACAACAAAAAAATTCATATGATAGAAATTTATTTCTGACATTGCCATATTTTTTATATGATACGAAATTAATTTCTGATATTACCCATAAAAAATGGTACAGAATTCCAACACGATTTACACATATGGAGATTAAACAAAAGTTTTATTCAGAACAAACCATCCATTGACATTTGGATCTGAAGCATTTGTTCTTGAGATTCCCTTCAACAAAAAAAATCTGTTTGAACAAGAATGATTGGCTCAATAAATATAATGGAGTATATGAACAAGAATTTTCTGCAACATGAAGTAGATAAATAAGATGTATGGACCAACGTGAGCCCTCTCCACGTCAGAAATTTACATCAGGCTACAATCATGTTCCACGGTCACAGGTTATCATGAATATATCACAGATTCTGCATATATTAACAAACAAGCAAAACAGATTTTGGGGGATCCAGGATCCATGAATACATCGGTGATAAAAACAGGAAAATACAGAATCCAAAAGCAATTATAGAACAAATAAATAGATCGGAGACTTCAGGGGAGAGAAAAAAAAAATATCGGATCTGCAATCTCAATAAATCAAACATCTCAGACTAATTACTTACATAAGCTAAGCAAGATCACCACATAATCTGAACGGTGAAGTATCCAAAGACATGACAGAAGTCAACAAAGCAGTAATAGGATCACCACTTCGTATGTCAAAAAAACCTGAACGTGGTGCCGTTGGATGGAGGCGTGGCCCGCTGGTTGCCGGCCTGAGGCGCTGGGAAACAAAAAGTTTTACAGCAGTCAGGAAAGCAGCATCTAACACTCCTTAACGTGCTAGCAAGCAGCATCAATAGCAATTAGCAGCCGCGGCATACACAAGAAAGCACACGCGCTCATTCTGAGATAAAATAAGACGAAGCGGAAACACACCTTTGCAATTGGCAGGCAAACACGCGCGCTAGTAGTCAGCGGCAGCAGCAGTAAACACACAAGCCAAATCTATGTCTCCAGCTATTCTCATCTATTTTCTCAATTTCTCTTGCGCACGGCAAATGAGGCGTACGCGGTAGACCACACGCCATGGTCGCTGCTTAACCCTCGATCTACTCCCTCCCTCCTCCATCCAAAGAGCCGAAAAAATTCAGTCGCCCCGTTCATCCAAAGAGCTACCGGCGGCCGCGACGTGCACGCACCATGGGAAAGCCGACTCGCACTGCTACACCTTCCAGATTTGCGCCTGGCAGTCCCACCCATCGGTGCGGCGATGCCACGCCACCAGAGTCGAAATCGATGGGTTGCCATGATGATATGCGTGTGGTAAATTGAGTCAAACTGTGATAACTCCATCAAGGTAGTTGTTCCTATTAGCAAGATAAGATAAGATAAGATAAGATAAGATGGTTAGCTATTTTTGAGGAGTGCGGACCGGGTGGTTTGAGGGAGGAAATATGAATTGAGGACGTGGGGGGTATTATTGTCCATCCTGAAAATGTGACACCAGGCATTCACCAGTTTGCTCTTAATAGTAGAGATACACACCGATTGCATCTCCATGTTTGCATACTATGCAGCTTTCCAGCCGGACGACTCAAACTACAAGGACTAGTCAAACAAATTAAGATGATGAATTATAAACTGACAAGATTAGTTCTAACATTTATCTCCCTAATCTTGCCGTTATTTATTTCTTCCTTCAAGCTCATGGACTTCGATGTCGTCGGCGTAACACGTAGATGGCCGCCAATGCCACCATGGCGGCAATTGCAGCCGTCGCTGCTGTCCTCGACGAGAGATACATGCTCCCTGTTGCATGTTTGCCACAGGTGCATTGCTGCAACTCAAAATGTTTGATACCTGTGCCGCAACTCGCCGGTGACTTGCCTCCATGTTGCCACTGATGACGGACCTTGTCAACGACTCGGACATGGGTGGTGTACTCCTCATGGCAATCGCTTCCAAGCCATGGCCATCACCTCCATTTTGTGGGTGGCGCGCCGTCGCTCGCGACACATCTCAACGACGACGGACTTTCACCAACCAACACTAGTAGAAAAAAAAGGGCTTCCGTCCAGCCCCATTAGTCGCGAAACTATAGAAACCGCGACCAATGGGGTCTTTAGTCGCGGTTCGGGAGGCGAACCGCGACCAAAGGCCTGGGCCCAGCGCGCTCGGTGGCCAGCTGGTGGATGGGAGGGGCTTTAGTCGCGGTTGGCCAGGCCAACCGCGACTAAATGTCCTCAGGCCTGGCCCAAAGGCCTTTAGTCGCGGTTGGCCAGGAAAACCGCGACTGAAGCCCCTCCCCTATATATACCGTTCAGCCCACAGCACTTAGCCATTTGGTGCCACTTCTCTTCACAAACTTCACAAGGGGGTGTAGGTTTGCTTTTGGCTCCTCTTATGCACACAAGGTGTTTGATGAAATGCCCCAAGAGCATGAAACCAACATGATATGAAGTATCGGAGCCACACTTGAGCTTCCTCATTTATTTTTTCCTCCTCGATCGCGGTTAGCAACTTGAACCTTTCATATGTGTCATTGATAAAATATGCATATGTGTAGTTCATTGTTTAATTTCTATTTAGTTTAACAAATGCATGATGGTTAATTATATATTTTATATTATAATAATGCAGATGAATCGGCAATGGATGTACGCTAACCGACTCTCCGGCGAATTCACTACGGGTTTGAAAGATTTCCTCGTAGTGGCTAATGCGAACAAGCAGGGGGGTTTTGTTATCTGTCCATGTGTTGGCTGTAAGAATCAGAAGGGTTACTCTTCCTCAAGGGAAGTTCACCTGCACCTGATTCGGCATGGTTTCATGCCAAGCTATAATTGTTGGACCAAGCATGGAGAAAGAGGGGTTATAATGGAAGAAGATGAAGAAGGGGATGATATCATCGATGACAACTATCTTGATCATTTCGGTGATACTTTCATGGAGGATGCTGAAGGTGGGGAAGGTGAAGCGGAAGGTGATCAAGAAGAGGCACGTGATGAGCCCGCTGATGATCTTGGTCGGACCATTGCTGATGCACGGAGACGCTGCGAAACTGAAAAGGAGAGGGAGAATTTGGATCGCATGTTAGAGGATCACAAAAAGTCGTTGTACCCAGGATGCGATAATGGTCTGAAAAAGCTGGGCTGCACACTGGATTTGCTGAGATGGAAGGCACAGGAAGGTGTAGCTGACTCGGAATTTGAAAACTTGCTGAAAATGTTGAAGAATATGTTTCCAAAAAATAACGAGTTTCCCTCCAGTACGTACGAAGCAAAGAAGGTTGTCTGCCCTCTAGGTTTAGAGGCTCTGAAGATACATGCATGCATCAACGACTGCATCCTCTACCGCGGTGAATACGAGAATTTGAATGAATACCCGGTATGCACTGCATTGCATTATAAGATCAGAGGCGATGACCCTGGTGACGATGTTGAGGGCGAGAAACCCAGGAAGAAGGTTCCCGCCAAGGTGATGTGGTATGCTCCTATAATACCACGGTTGAAACGTCTGTTCAGGAACAAAGAGCATGCCAAGTTGTTGCGATGGCACAAAGAGGACCGTAAGTCGGACGGGGAGTTGAGACACCCCGCAGATGGAACGCAATGGAGAAAGATCGACAGAGAGTTTAAAGATTTTGCAGCTGACGCAAGGAACATAAGATTTGGTCTAAGTACAGATGGCATGAATCCTTTTGGCGAGCAGAGCTCCAGCCATAGCACCTGGCCCGTGACTCTATGCATCTACAACCTTCCTCCTTGGTTGTGCATGAAGCGGAAGTTCATTATGATGCCAGTGCTCATCCAAGGTCCGAAGCAACCCGGCAACGACATCGATGTGTACCTAAGGCCATTAGTTGATGAACTTTTACAGTTGTGGGGCAGACCTGGTGTCCGTGTGTGGGATGAGCACAAAGAAGAGGAATTTGACCTACGAGCGTTGCTTTTCGTAACCATCAACGATTGGCCTGCTCTTAGTAACCTTTCGGGACTGTCAAATAAGGGATACAGTGCATGCACGCACTGCTTACATGAGACTGAAAGTGTACATTTGCCAAATTGTAAGAAGAACGTGTACCTTGGGCATCGTCGATTTCTTCCGAAAATTCATCCAGTAAGAAAGAAAGGCAAGCATTACAACGGCAAGGCAGATCACCGGCCGAAGCCTGCGGAACGCACTGGTGCTGAGGTATTTGATATGGTCAAGGATTTGAAAGTCATCTTTGGAAAGGGTCCTGGCGGACAATCAATTCCGAAGGGAGCTGACGGGCACGCACCCATGTGGAAGAAGAAATCTATATTCTGGGAGCTAGAATATTGGAAAGTCCTAGATGTCCGCTCTGCAATCGACGTGATGCATGTTACGAAGAATATTTGCGTGAACCTCCTAAGCTTCTTGGGCGTGTATGGGAAGACAAATGATACAAAGGAAGCACGGCAGGACCAGCAACGTTTGAAAGACCCTGATGACCGGCATCCGGAATGGTTTCAAGGTCGTGCTAGCTACGCTCTTACCAAAGAAGAGAAGGTCATATTTTTTGAATGCCTGAGCAGTATGAAGGTCCCGTCTGGATTCTCGTCCAATATAAAGGGAATAATAAACATGGCGGAGAAAAAGTTCCAAAACCTGAAGTCTCACGACTGCCACGTGATTATGATGCAATTGCTTCTGATTGCTTTGAGGGGGCTCCTACCGGAAAATGTTCGAGTAGCCATTGTGAAGCTATGTGCATTCCTCAATGCAATCTCTCAGAAGGTAATCAATCCAGAAGTTCTACCACGGTTACAGAACGATGTGTTCCAATGTCTTGTCAGTTTCGAGTTGGTGTTCCCGCCATCCTTCTTAAATATTATGACGCACCTCCTGGTTCACCTAGTCGAAGAGATTTCCATTCTCGGTCCTGTATTTCTACACAATATGTTCCCCTTCGAGAGGTTCATGGGAGTATTAAAGAAATATGTTCGTAACCGTGCTAGGCCAGAAGGAAGCATCGCCAAGGGCTATGGAAATGAGGAGGTAATTGAGTTTTGTGTTGACTTTGTTCCTGACCTTAAGCCGATTGGTCTTCCTCGATCGCGGCACAAGGGGAGACTAAGTGGAAAAGGCACGATCGGAAGGAAATCCATGATATGTATGGACGGCCATTCTCTGACTGAAGCACACCACACAGTTCTGACCAATTCCAGCTTGGTGGCTCCATACTTTGAGAAACACAAGAATATTTTACTATCGGACAACCCGGGGAAGCCTGAATCCTGGATTAGGAAGGCCCAAATGGAGACTTTCGGCAGTTGGTTGAGAAAACATTTAATGAATGACATTGATGTTGTAGATCAGCTGTACATGTTGGCCAAGACACCATCTTCGACTATAACGACTTTCCAAGGGTACGAGATAAATGGGAATACATTTTACACGATCGCCCAAGATAAAAAGAGCACCAACCAAAAAGGTCACATATTATGGTTACATAGAGGAGATATGGGAACTTGACTATGGACCCTCCTTTAAGGTCCCTTTGTTCCGGTGCAAATGGTTCAAGCTAACAGGAGGTGGGGTAAAGGTGGACCAGCAATACGGAATGACAATGGTGGATTTCAACAATCTTGGTTACCTTGACGAACCATTCGTCCTAGCGAAAGATGTCGCTCAGGTTTTCTATGTGAAGGACATGAGTAGCAAACCGAGGAAACGGAAAGATAAGAAAACGATCAGTACATCATGCGATGATCCAAAGCGCCACATTGTTCTTTCAGGGAAAAGAAACATCGTGGGAGTGGAGGACAAGACAGACATGTCAGAAGATTATAATATGTTTGGTGAAATTCCGCCCTTCAAAGTGAACACCGACCCAAGCATTAAGTTAAATGATGAGGATGCTCCATGGATACGGCCCAATCGTAAGCAAGCAGGGACACAAGGGAAGAAATGATGTGTAATAATTTATTGTACCAAACTTTGTTGAATGGATCATGTGAATTATATTATCCGTGATGTGTTCTGGTGTCCATTTTCGAATGATTCGATTGATTCGAGATAGCACTGATGATACATGAAATTTGGAGTGATTTAGTCATACTCCTGCCTAGGCGTATAATATGCATACTCGTTGTCTTCATAGTCGCCGCCGTTGTACTGGTAGTCGTCGCCTTCTAAGTTGCCGCCGTCGTCGTTGCTGCTGTCGTCGCTGTCGTCGGGCGGCGCTCGTGGCTCGAACTGAGGGTAGCGCAGGCGGGGGATATCGCCGGCCGTGATGTAGTCCATGACGCTCTGCAGAGTCCGGCCGTACCACCATAGCCGACGGCCGGCCTCGTGGAAGTTCCCAGGAGGCAGACCGTCCTCCTCATACCTGGCGAGCGCCCTCTCACGCCGATTGATGAAGAAGGCGTCCCAAGTATGCTGGTTATCGGGATGCCAGCGGGGATTCATCCGCTGCTCCGGCGTGAGGTCGAGGTAGTAGTGGTTCGTGATGGCCGCCCGGCGCGCAGTACCCTGAGGGACGGGAGGGACCGGCACGCCGCCGGCGCTTAGGCTCAAGCCGGTGGGGACGCGGTAGCCCGGTAGGCAAGGGTAGTTCGAGGCGCAAAGCTCCTCCACCTGCTGGTAGGTTAGAGTGGGTGCGGTGGAAGCCATGAGAGAGTGATGAGAGATTGTAGAGATGTGATAATGATGGCCAAGCCGGGCTACATATATGTAGTGAGATATGGCGGGCAAAATGGGAGCGGGAAGACAGGAGGCGGGAAAAAAGTGGCGGGAAGAAAGAGGCGGGAAGAAATTGGCGGGAAGAAAGAGGCGGGAAGAAAGAGGCGGGAAGACAGGGAAGAAATGGCGGGAAGAAGAGGAATCCAGAGCTGGTCATCTAATCTTTAGTCCCGGCTGGTCGGTGCAACCGGGACTAAAGGTGGTTTTGTATCATCTAATAAAATTGTCGGTGGGATAAGGACGTCAGGGTAAGCTTTAGTCCCGGCTGGTGGGTGCAACCGGGACTAAAGGTGGTTTTTGTGTCATCTAAGAAAACCGTCGGTGGGATAAGGATGTTTGGGTAAGCTTTAGTCCCGGCTGGAGGGTGCAACCGTGACTAAAGCTGTCGGCAGGATAAGGACGCGTGGGTGGACGCACTGCTCGATGAGATAAATCATGTAGCGCACGACGCCCTGTCGGAGGAACAAGACAAAGCAGAAGCGGCGCCGTGCCTATAAAAGGAGCATCGATACGCCCTGGCACGCAGACCAACAAGCCAACCTAGCAGGTAGGGAGAGAGTTTCATCCCCATGGATGGAGTAAAGGGTTGGAAAATCTCCCGTGGCGTAGCTTCTCGAAGATGTCGTCGGTGCACACGCCCTACGACATCTTCAGAAGTAGCTCCTCGGGAAAATTTTCCTGCAAGCCCGTGAAAGACTCCATCTCCTCTAACAGTGTTGGGTAAAGGGTTGAAAAATCACCCGTGGCGCAGCTTCTCGAAGAACTAGCGGGAAGAACTGGCGGGAAGACAGAGGCGGCAAGAACTGAATTTTTTGATATATCATTTGTATTTTTAACATTTTGAAATGAATTAGTTTTATTTTTCTGAATTTTTTGATATATTATTTGTATTTTTAACATTTAGAAATGAATTAGTTTTATTTTTCTGATTTTTTTGATATATTATTTGTATTTTTAACATTTAGAAATGAATTAGTTTTATTTTCCTGAATTGTTTGATATATTATTTATATTTTTAACATTTAGAAATGAATTATTTTTATTTTTCTGAATTTTTTGATATATTATTTGTATTTTTAACATTTAGAAATGAATTAGTTTTATTTTCCTGAATTGTTTGATATATTATTTATATTTTTAACATTTAGAAATGAATTATTTTTATTTTTCTGAATTTTTTGATATATTATTTGTATTTTTAACATTTAGAAATAAATTAGTTTTATTTTCCTGAATTTTTTCATATATTATTTGTATTTTTAACATTTAGAAATGAATTAGTTTTATTTTCCTGAATTGTTTGATATATTATTAATATTTTTAACATTTATAAATTGAAAAGTATTTCCGCGGGAAACCAAAAAACCGCCGAAAAATGAGCTTTGGTCGCGGTTGGGGTCACCAACCGCGACTAAAGGGTACCCTTTAGTCGCGGTTGGTGACCCCAACCGCGACCAAAGCCCCACGCCAATAAAAGCTCGCGCGCCCGCGCGCAGTTCGCTCATCTTCTTCCTCTCGAATCGTTGCTGCGTCGACGACTCCTCCATGATCGCGCCGCCGTCGACTCGTCGCCCGCGTCTGCGCCGGCCCGCTGCCGACCTCTGCGCCGCCGCCTCCTCGTCGCCCGCGTCTGCGTCGGCCGCCGCCCCCGTACGTTGACGTCTCTGCCGGCCGCGCCGCGCGCCGCTCGCCCTTCCTCCGCGCGCCGCCGCGCGTTACATATATCGCGCGCACACAACGCCGGCCGCGCGCCGCCGCCGCCGGTCGTGTGCACGTTTTGGCCGGCCAACCGCCGGCGCGCCGCTCGCGCACGTTACGGGAGATCGAGGGGCGCGCGTGTACTGTGTGGCGCCGCCCCTCTCTCCACAATTTTTTTTTAACTTAACAAAATTTTAATTATAAATTTGACTTAACTAGAAAATTAACTTAACAAAATTTTAATTATAAATTTGATTTAACTAACATTTAAATTAAATCTCTATCTTAACAAAATTAATTCTATAAATTTAAATCTATAACAAAATTTGAATTAATTAAATCTCTATCTTATCAAAATTTCAATTATAAATTTGACTTAACAAAAAATTTGACTTAACAAAATTTCAATTATAAAATTTGACTTAACAAAATTTGACTTAACAAAAAATTTGACTTAACAAAATTTCAATTATAAATTTGACTTAACAAAAAATTCGCCACCGCCACCGCCCTCTCTCCTTTTGCCACCGCCGCCCCCCTTTCGCCACCGCCACCGCCACCGCCGCCCCCCTTTCGCCACCGCCACCGCCCTCTCTCCTTTTGCCACCGCCAAATTAATTAGTTTTTACTACATGTTTTCAGGACTGACATATGGCGGACGATAGAGCTGACCCGATTATGGACAACTATGATCAAGAAGCTGAAGAACATTTATTTGGCATCATAAAAGGCGATATTCTTTATGTGCCGACCGAACAAGATGAAGAAGAGGATATTTCTTCGTATCTGAATCTTGACGGTCAAGATGAAGGCCGTCAGCAAGATGATGGGGAAGAAACGTCGATAAACGACGATCTTCAATTGCAAGTAGCAACCAGCTCCGGGGCCGAGGTATATATATACATTGAGCCTCTGGTGATACAAACTTACTGATCTGAATAAATATGTGTGTACTAACGCGCGCGACTCTCTTTCTTATTTTAGCCCTCGGCCGGATCGTCGAAACAATCGAGTACGTCGTCAAAGCGTGGCGCAACCAAGACGCTGAAACAAGGAGAAACATATACCATCGAGGTTGTCGACAGTGCAACCGGCAGGCCGCTGGAGCCCCGCAAGCACTCCACCAAGTTTATCAACTAATGCGGAGCCGTTGTTAGAGAGAACGTCTCGATCACCCTCCAGGAGTGGAATGAGCCAAAGAAGGCACATCTTGGTTTCACTTTTGTCGACAAGAGAACAAAACAAGATTGCTTGAAAAATCTTATGGAACATTTCGTCCTACCTCCGGAATACCACAAGTTCGATGAGGAGGGTAACAAGATTGAGGAAAACAAGAAGAGGAGGAGGCTAGTCAAAGAGTTCGCTCTTCATAAGATGGCCGAAACATTCCGGAAATTCAAGCAAAATCTAGCCCGTGACTATGTCAACCAGAACAAGACTCCGGATTTCAAAGGACAATCTGAGAAAATGAAACATGATTGGCCAGAATTTGTGAAGCAGAAGAAATCGGAGCAGTTCATTGAAATATCGAAAAAAATAAGGAAAATGTGGCTAAGAAGGAGTACAATCATATTATGGGGCCAGGAGGGTATCGCCTTTGGGAGCCTAGGTGGGAGAAGATGGAGAATGAGCTGAGGACACGAGGAATCCGTCCAGGTACGGAGGGATGGGACCCAAGGGCCAAAATCTGGTGGTACGGGCATGGGGGAACGCTAGACCCGGAGACAGGGGCGTGTGTTCACCGGAACAAAACGTTTAAACCCACCCAAGCCCTTATTGAGGCAATGAGGGATGCTCAACTGGGGAAGATCAAGTTCAACAGAGAGAATGACGCGCTGACAAAAGCCCTCGGGAAACCTGAACACGGAGGACGTGTACGAGTGATACGTCTCCGACGTATCGATAATTTCTTATGTTCCATGCCACATTATTGATGTTATCTACATGTTTTATGCACACTTTATGTCATATTCGTGCATTTTCTGGAACTAACCTATTAACAAGATGCCGAAGTGCCGATTCTTTGTTTCTGCTGTTTTTGGTTTCAGAAATCCTAGTAACGAAATATTCTCGGAATTGGACGAAATCAACGCCCAGGGTCCTATTTTGCCACGAAGCTTCCAGAAGTCCGAAGAGGAGACGGAGAGGGGCCACGAGGGGGCCACACCCTAGGGCGGCGCCCCCCCCCCCCTTGGCCGCGCGGCCCTGTGGTGTGGGGCCCTCGTGCCGCCTCCTGACCTGCCCTTCCGCCTACTTAAAGCCTCCGTTGCGAAACCCCCAGTACCGAGAGCCACGATACGGAAAACCTTCCAGAGACGCCGCCGCCGCCGATCCCATCTCGGGGGATCCAGGAGATCGCCTCCGGCACCCTGCCGGAGAGGGGAATCATCTCCCGGAGGACTCTACGCCGCCATGGTCGCCTCCGGAGTGATGTGTGAGTAGTCTACCCCTGGACTATGGGTCCATAGCAGTAGCTAGATGGTTGTCTTCTCCCCATTGTGCTATCATTGTCGGATCTTGTGAGCTGCCTAACATGATCAAGATCATCTATCTGTAATTCTATATGTTGCGTTTGTTGGGATCCGATGAATAGAGAATACTTGTTATGTTGATTATCAAAGTTATATCTATGTGTTGTTTATGATCTTGCATGCTCTCCGTTACTAGTAGATGCTCTGGCCAAGTAGATGCTTGTAACTCCAAGAGGGAGTATTTATGCTCGATAGTGGGTTCATGCCTGCATTGACACCGGGACAAAGGATGAGAAAGTTCTAAGGTTGTGTTGTGCTGTTGCCACTAGGGATAAAACATTGATGCTATGTCTAAGGATGTAGTTGTTGATTACATTACGCACCATACTTAATGCAATTGTCTGTTGCTTTGCAACTTAATACTAGAGGGGGTTCGGATGATAACCTGAAGGTGGACTTTTTAGGCATAGATGCAGTTGGATGGCGGTCTATGTACTTTGTCGTAATGCCCAATTAAATCTCACAATACTCATCATAATATGTATGTGCATGGTCATGCCCTCTTTATTTGTCAATTGCCCAACTGTAATTTGTTCACCCAACATGCTGTTTATCTTATGGGAGAGACACCTCTAGTGAACTGTGGACCCCGGTCCAATTCTCTATACTGAAATACAATCTACTGCAATACTTGTTCTACTGTTTTCTGCAAACAATCATCTTCCACACAATACGGTTAATCCTTTGTTACAGCAAGCCGGTGAGATTGACAACCTCACTGTTTCGTTGGGGCAAAGTACTTTGGTTGTGTTGTGCAGGTTCCACGTTGGCGCCGGAATCCCTGGTGTTGCGCCGCACTACATCCCGCCGCCATCAACCTTCAACGTGCTTCTTGGCTCCTCCTGGTTCGATAAACCTTGGTTTCTTTCTGAGGGAAAACTTGCTGCTGTGCGCATCATACCTTCCTCTTGGGGTTCCCAACGAACGTGTGAGTTACACGCCATCAAGCTCTTTTTCTGGCGCCGTTGCCGGGGAACTGAAGAAAAGCTACACCACAGAGAATTGCCTCCCACGGCAACAGCTCTTTTTCTGGCGCCGTTGCCGGGGAGATCAAGACACGCTGCAAGGGGAGTCTCCACTTCTCAATCTCTTTACTTTATTTTTGTCTTGCTTAGTTTTATTTACTATTTTGTTTGCTGCACTAAATCAAAATATAAAAAAATTAGTTGCTAGTTTTACTTTATTTGCTATCTTGTTTTCTATATCAAAAACACAAAAAAATTAGCTACTTGCATTTACTTTACTTGATTCATCATGTTTCCTTTTAATTTTACCACAAAAGATATACCGGTGGGACGTGGGTCTATAATTGGAAGAAATAATATAGAAGAATTTTTCAATCATGTTAGTACCATTGAAAATTTTGAAGATAGACACTTGGTAGACCTTGCGCCTACTTATGAAATTGCTGCTGCGCATTTAGTTCGCCTGTTGGAAACTAAATTTGTTAATCTTAATCCTATAATCCAACACATGTTTCTCACACTTGGTGATATGGAAGAAGGGGAAAAGAAAGATTTTGTTTTAGAAACCCTTCTTAGAGAATTTGGTGGTCTAGCAAGAGAAGCTAGAAAGGTCTTTGCTAAATTTAATATGCTTGGTTCTCATACTAATTTTGTTAGTCTCCTTGAAAAGATGGACATGGATAGAATAAGATACACTAATAATATTGATGATGGTGGGCAGATCAAAGCACCAATACCATGTAAACTCCTAGCTATGAATGATGCACTAGAAAATAACTATGCTTGGCTTGTTCCTGAAAATTTGTTTGATGAGAGTAGCACGCCTAAGACTAATGAAAAGGGAGATGCTAAAACTTATGTATCTAATATACTATGCCTGGTTGAGAAAACTCCACATCCCGCTGTAGAAGTACCACCCTTCGATAATACTTGATACACACTTTCTGCGCCTAGCTGAAAGGCGTTAAAGAAAAGCGCTTATGGGAGACAACCCATGGTTTTTACCTACAGTACTTTGTTTTTATTTTGTGTCTTGGAAGTTTTTTACTACTGTAGCAACCTCTCCTTATCTTAGTTTAGTGTTTTGTTGTGCCAAGTAAAGTCGTTGATAGAAAAGTTCATACTAGATTTGGATTACTGCGCAGTTTCAGATTTCTTTGCTGTCACGAATTCCGACCTGCCTCCCTGTAGGTAGCTCAGAAAATTATGTCAATTTACGTGCGTGATCCTCAGATATGTACGCAACTTTTATTCAATTTGAGCATTTTCATTTGAGCAAGTCTGGTGCCTCGATAAAATTCGTCAATACGAACTGTTCTGTTTTGACAGATTCTGCCTTTTATTTCGCATTGCCTCTTTTGCTATGTTGGATGAATTTCTTTGATCCATTAAATGTCCAGTAGCTTTATGCAATGTCCAGAAGTGTTAAGAATGATTGTGTCACCTCTGAATATGTTAATTTTTATTGTCACTAACCCTCTAATGAGTTGTTCTAAGTTTGGTGTGGAGGAAGTTTTCAAGGATCAAGAGAGGAGTATGATGCAACATGATCAAGGAGAGTGAAAGCTCTAAGCTTGGGGATGCCCCGGTGGTTCACCCCTGCATATATCAAGAAGACTCAAGCGTCTAAGCTTGGGGATGCCCAAGGCATCCCCTTCTTCATCGACAACATTATCAGGTTCCTCCCCTGAAACTATATTTTTATTCCATCACATCTTATGTGCTTTGCTTGGAGCGTCGGTTTGTTTTTGTTTTTTGTTTTGTATGAATAAAATGGATCCTAGCATTCACTTTATGGGAGAGAGACACGCTCCTCTGTAGCATATGGACAAGTATGTCCTTAGTTTCTACTCATAGTATTCATGGCGAAGTTTCTTCTTCGTTAAATTGTTATATGGTTGGTATTGGAAAATGATACATGTAGTAATTGCTATAATGTCTTGGGTAATGTGATACTTGGCAATTGTTGTGCTCATGTTTAAGCTCTTGCATCATATGCTTTGCACCCATTAATGAAGAAATACATAGAGCATGCTAAAATTTGGTTTGCATATTTGGTTTCTCTAAGGTCTAGATAATTTCTAGTATTGAGTTTGAACAACAAGGAAGACGGTGTAGAGTCTTATAATGTTTTCAATATGTCTTTTATGTGAGTTTTGCTGCACCGGTTCATCCTTGTGTTTGTTTCAAATAACCTTGCTAGCCTAAACCTTGTATCGAGAGGGAATACTTCTCATGCATCCAAAATACTTGAGCCAACCACTATGCCATTTGTGTCCACCATACCTACCTACTACATGGTATTTTTCCGCCATTCCAAAGTAAATTGCTTGAGTGCTACCTTTAAAAAATTCCATCATTCACCTTTGCAATATATAGCTCATGGGACAAATAGCTTAAAAACTATTGTGGTATTGAATATGTAATTATGCACTTTATCTCTTATTAAGTTGCTTGTTGTGCGATAACCATGTTTACTGGGGATGCCATCAACTACTCTTTGTTGAATTTCATGTGAGTTGCTATGCATGTTCGTCTTGTCTGAAGTAAGAGCGATCTACCACCTTATGGTTAAGCATGCATATTGTTAGAGAAGAACATTGGGCCGCTAACTAAAGCCATGATTCATGGTGGAAGTTTCAGTTTTGGACATATATCCTCAATCTCAAATGAGAAAATTATTAATTGTTGTTACATGCTTATGCATAAAAGAGGAGTCCATTATCTGTTGTCTATGTTGTCCCGGTATGGATGTCTAAGTTGAAGAATAATCAATAGCGAGAAATCCAATGCGAGCTTTCTCCTTAGACCTTTGTACAGGCGGCATAGAGGTACCCCTTTGTGACACTTGGTTAAAACATGTGCATTGTGATGATCCGGTAGTCCAAGCTAATTAGGACAAGGTGCGGGCACTATTAGTATACTATGCATGAGGCTTGCAACTTATAAGATATAATTTACATGATACATATGCTTTATTACTACCGTTGGCAAAATTGTTTCATGTTTTCAAAATCAAAGCTCTAGCACAAATATAGCAATCGATGCTTTTCCTCTATGGAGGACCATTCTTTTACTTTCAATGTTGAGTCAGTTCACCTATTTCTCTCCACCTCAAGAAGCAAACACTTGTGTGAACTGTGCATTGATTCCTACATATTTGCTTATTGCACTTATTATATTACTCTATGTTGACAATATCCATGAGATATACATGTTATGAGTTGAAAGCAACCGCTGAAACTTAATCTTCCTTTGTGTTGCTTCAATGCTTTTACTATGAATTATTGCTTTATGAGTTAACTCTTATGCAAGACTTATTGATGCTTGTCTTGAAGTGCTATTCATGAAAAGTCTTTGCTTTATGATTCACTTGTTTACTCATGTCATATACATTGTTTTGATCGCTGCATTCACTACATATGCTTTACAAATAGTATGATCAAGGTTATGATGGCATGTCACTCCAGAAATTATCTGTGTTATCGTTTTACCTGCTCGGGACGAGCAGAACTAAGCTTGGGGATGCTGATACGTCTCTGACGTATCGATAATTTCTTATGTTCCATGCCACATTATTGATGTTATCTACATGTTTTATGCACACTTTATGTCATATTCGTGCATTTTCTGAACTAACCTATTAACAAGATGCCGAAGTGACAGATTCTTTGTTTTCTGCTGTTTTTGGTTTCAGAAATCCTAGTAACGAAATATTCTCGGAATTGGACGAAATCAACGCCCAGGGTCCTATTTTGCCACGAAGCTTCCAGAAGTCCGAAGAGGAGACGAAGAGGGGCCACGAGGGGGCCACACCCTAGGGCGGCGCGGCCCCCCCCTTGGCCGCGCGGCCCTGTGGTGTGGGGCCCTCGTGCCGCCTCCTGACCTGCCCTTCCGCCTACTTAAAGCCTCTGTTGCGAAACCCCCAGTACCGAGAGCCACGATACGGAAAACCTTCCAGAGACGCCGCCGCCGCCGATCCCATCTCGGGGGATCCAGGAGATCGCCTCCGGCACCCTGCCGGAGAGGGGAATCATCTCCCGGAGGACTCTACGCCGCCATGGTCGCCTCCGGAGTGATGTGTGAGTAGTCTACCCCTGGACTATGGGTCCATAGCAGTAGCTAGATGGTTGTCTTCTCCCCATTGTGCTATCATTGTCGGATCTTGTGAGCTGCCTAACATGATCAAGATCATCTATCTGTAATTCTATATGTTGCGTTTGTTGGGATCCGATAAATAGAGAATACTTGTTATGTTGATTATCAAAGTTATATCTATGTGTTGTTTATGATCTTGCATGCTCTCTGTTACTAGTAGATGCTCTGGCCAAGTAGATGCTTGTAACTCCAAGAGGGAGTATTTATGCTCGATAGTGGGTTCATGCCTGCATTGACACACAGGACGATGTGAGAAAGTTCTAAGGTTGTGTTGTGCTGTTGCCACTAGGGATAAAACATTGATGTTATGTCTAAGGATGTAGTTGTTGATTACATTACGCACCATACTTAATGCAATTGTCTGTTGCTTTGCAACTTAATACTGGAGGGGGGTCGGATGATAACCTGAAGGTGGACTTTTTAGGCATAGATGCAGTTGGATGGCGGTCTATGTACTTTGTCGTAATGCCCAATTAAATCTCACAATACTCATCATAATATGTATGTGCATGGTCATGCCCTCTTTATTTGTCAATTGCCCAACTGTAATTTGTTCACCCAACATGCTGTTTATCTTATGGGAGAGACACCTCTAGTGAACTGTGGACCCCGGTCCAATTCTCTATACTGAAATACAATCTACTGCAATACTTGTTCTACTGTTTTCTGCAAACAATCATCTTCCACACAATACGGTTAATCCTTTGTTACAGCAAGCCGGTGAGATTGACAACCTCACTGTTTCGTTGGGGCAAAGTACTTTGGTTGTGTTGTGCAGGTTCCACGTTGGCGCCGGAATCCCTGGTGTTTCGCCGCACTACATCCCGCCGCCATCAACCTTCAACGTGCTTCTTGGCTCCTCCTGGTTCGATAAACCTTGGTTTCTTTCTGAGGGAAAACTTGCTGCTGTGCGCATCATACCTTCCTCTTGGGGTTCCCAACGAACATGTGAGTTACACGCCATCAACGAGGCATGGGGAACATTCCGTAGAAAATAGGGTTCTCCCAGAACGATGACCCGTACGGTTACAGAAGCCGTAAGAGAAAGATGGATCGGGATGCAGATGTTGTGGCGCGGTTGGTATCGGAATTCGATACGATGAAGAAAACCGTGAGTATACTAGTACAAGAAAGATCGGCAGCTGGGGCGCATGAAGATCATCCAGCGGATCTCGGAAGCCAGCAGCGGATGAGAAGCAGCGTGGCTTCCACGGAGAACCCGCCGGCTACTGATAATGCAACGGCGGTCGATATTACTGCACCGGAGCCTCCTCGCTACCCCGTGGACGATGTAAAGGAGATGAAAGAATGTCATCTGCATTATCCAATTGGGAACATGTCCACGAAGGTAGCCATCGGCAGTGCTTTACCATGTGAGCCTGGAGCACTCCACCACAACAACCCCATTCCAGATGGCTATGCTCGTGTCACGGTGGAGGAAATAGTCCCAGGGTTTGAGGAACTGGAGATTGACATTGCTAACCAGAAGGGGAGAGAAGACTTGGAGGTGTCAAGCGCCAGTTCATTCTATGGAAAAAGAAGTTAATCAAGTTTCCAGGCGAGGCGCCAAGGCAAACAAGTCCACCCCCCTCGGGTGGTGGTGGCGGTGGCGGTGGTGGTGTTGGTTCACCTACACCTCCTTCACGTCAGCCGACGCCGCCCCCCAATTCACCTCCGGCGGGTAATCAGCCGCCGCCCCCCAGTCCTCGTCCGGCGGGTGATCAGACGCCGCCCCCCAATCCACCTCCGGCGAAGAAGCAGAAGCAGTTCTGGGTTATTAACCCGGACCCTTATGTACCTAGAACCACAAAGGTACCAGAGCCATCACTGAAGCCTCTCATCCCGAGACCTTGGGAACTTAGTGTCGAGGAAAATGCAGCGGCCGTGGCTGCTCAGCATGAGAAATGGAAGGCGGACTGCAAGAAGAAAAGAGAGCCGAGCCCAAGCCAGTATTTTCTGAGAAGGAAAAGAGGTGGGCTAAGTCATTTTTTAACACACCGTCCCAAGCCGCGAAGAATCTGCCTGACGACTATGCACGTGAACTTCGTAGGCAAGCACTCACGTTCAAGAGGAACAAAGAGTTGGCGGAGAAGCAGGAGAAGAAAGCCTTGGAGGAGGCCGAGAAAAAATTAGAAAGTATAAAAGGGGGGAAAGAAGTTGCCCAGCTCGGGGAACAAAGTAAACAATCGATCGCCCCGCTCATAGTGCAAGCCGCCGGTCCGGATGCCCCCGATATCATAGCAGCTGCGGCAGCACAGGGATTGACTGTAACGAGTGCCAGAGAACAAGCGGCCAACTTAGGTATCACTCTTCGTGCACTGTTAGGCCTTGATGAGGCGCCAATGAAGGACGTAGTATTTACATATGTGCCGAATGGGCCTCTCGTCGAGCCTGCGCAGGAAGAGGATCTACCTCGACAAATGACAGGTCTGCTAAATTGGTACAAGGGTTACATAAAACTTAAAAACGCCAAAGACTATATTTATGCGGAAGTTAGACATGAGCATCACTTCAAACATTACTATATAACAATTCATCGGAGTGAATTGTTCCAGCTGTTCAATCTGCGCGAGCTCGACAAATCTATCATTAGTTGCTACGTTCTGTCAGTGATTTATTAATTTCTACCCCATCTCGTTCATTGCCTGCACTATATATATATATATATATATATATATATATATATATATATATATATTGTCCTAACTATCTTGTTGTGTACGCTATTATGCAGAATGAAGAAGCGGGAAATGCGAATAAGGAGCATCCATGATGTTGGGTTCATTAACCCACACATCGTTAATTCATATGTGTTAGAACACCACCCCGCCGACGTGGAGGAAGACCTGTGGCGGTTTCTTAGAAAACAGGAACTCAAAAGTGATATTCTATTTCCTTACCATTTTGGGTGAGTGTTTCTGTCTTGAGCACATTCTCTTTTGTTTACTCCATGCATGGTATGTGGCTAATCGATGAGTTATGCATGACTGTGCATGTATCGTGTCCGCAGGTTCCACTGGATTCTGCTAGTAATTCAATTTCACACCTCCACAGTTCTCGTCCACGACTCTCTGAATATGGATCCGGCGCTTTGGGCCGACATGAGAAAAATGATGCAAAAGTAATTATTTTCATTCATTTGCGCTCTATATCGATCGGCCTATTTCGTTCATTTCCTAATATCAAGTAACTAATTAATAACTCTCTTGTTCATTTAATTTTCTTTGCCTCGTAGGGTTTGGAGACGGTTCGTAGATGAAAAGGTCGGTGAATTCAAAAAAGAGCTACAATTTAAAAGGGCAGTGTCTGGGACTGGGGATATTCAGCCACCGGGGACCAATCTATGTGGATACTATGTTTGTGAGAGGATCCGGAGATACACCATTGAGCGGCAGCCGTCTGAGAACAACATCAAGAGGAATAACCTCCGGAAGACGCTTAGTCCAGAAGCTCGCTTCCAACCACTTCAAGAGGAACTAGCTGGATGGTTCGCGAGGGAAGTCATCGATCCTAGAGGAGAACACTATGTAGAGGACGTAGAACTTCATATGCACTAAATTATGTATGGAAACTTGTTCAAAATTGTATATGGTCATCCGATATTGAATATATATTGTATATTCCTCTTGAATTCTTTTTGGTTCTAATTTCAAATTTGTTTGAAATTGTACATTCATATGCATGTATGTAGTACCGTAGAATATGTGAAACTTCTTCAAAATTAAAACCCAAAAGAAATAAAACAATACAAATTAAAAAGAAACCAGGTTTAGGGGGGGCTAAAACCCTAAACCTGCGGCGGCCTTTAGTCGCGGTTGGCCAGGAGAACCGCGACTAAAGGTCCTCCGCCCCGACGGACTGCTGGCGGCCACGTGGACGTGCCTTTAGTCGCGGTTCGTAAGGACCAATGTGCTTGGTGTGGCCATGCACCAAGTCAATGGGCTTAGCTAGGGACAACTATCCTCTTCCTTGGGCACGCCTGTTGTAAAAGGGAAGGAAGCTGCCTAGTAGAGAGGTTCGGATTTTGATCCCGTGGAGCTACCACTTAGATACCATCATCTTCTTCCTAGAGGATATCCCATCTAGATCTAGGAAGGAACTAATCAAGTCTCCACCTTGTAAACACCATACTCCCTCTCGGAGAGATATCAATACCACACCAAGGCAGGACGTAGGGGTTTTCCCTCACCATGAGGGCCCTGAACCTACTTATCACTCCTGCATTCAAAAGTATAGTATTACTTTACAATTATGAATATAAAAAGAATGAAACAATGTCTAGGAGGAACTACACTCTACTGATATAGTAGAAGCAGGACTTGGCGTGACAATTTCAGAAATTTGTCCTTGACAGGGATCGAACTCCGGTCGTTGGGGTGTGCCACTACGACCCTAACCACTGGGATATGCCCACGTCATCTACAATTATGAATATGACTATGTGGTGGGCAATGGAACCATGGTTTGAGTTATTGGTGGAGGTTTCATTACAACTGGGTTATTGTATTCACATATTTAGGATTAACAACAAATATCGTTTAGTGATTCTTGCACCGTAAATCTCGTGGTAACCATAAGATCTTTAATGAGACAGAGAAGTCAACTGTACCTTTTTCCCCTCGCATATCAACGGAGTTGATAGAGCCTGCATGTGAGTTCGGTGGTTCCATATGAGTTGGGAAAGCCTTAAGTTCCCCGTCCGATTTTATAGACAAAGGGTGATCTACCATCTACGATGGATTGAAAAGGTTTGGACTAAGGGTTATGTGCCAAATTAGGGCAAGCGACCAATGGTGCAGACAGAACCTAAACACAGCCACCACTTCAAACGGCTGGGTATGCGGGGTCGCGAGAAAGGACGATGATTGGCTTGAATCTTATGTTCGGCCTCATAGCAAGGAAGTGTGAACGGGAATATCGAGCCCGGTTGGCAACAAGAATAGGTTATCTTATGGGTAAAGTAACACACCTCTGCAGAGTATATTGAATTGTGGCTCATCACTCCCTGTTTCAGGAAGGAACTACGAACGCGTGAGGAAAGGAATTCTATGAAGTTATGGTCAACTAGTGAAGACTGGCGGACATAGTTTTTCAGAATAAAATAAAACTTTTAAAAAATGATTAGAAAAACATGCGTTTGCCTACGACTTTCTGGTCTGTGGTTGTAGCTAGTGCATGACACTCGAACTCACACGTTCCCTTTTGAACCCCCTGCTTAGATTGGGAGACATCAAATAATAGCTACAGTGAAACTTGAAGAAGGAGGAGTCAACTACTACCAAGGCGTGGGACTCTCCGGAGAGTCAACGAAGTAGAAGAGAACCTATTCACTAATCCTAACACCTAAGTAGCTAGAGCTCAGTCATCGTTTCTTTAGCAAGCCAAGTACCTCTATAACTAGAGTTGGCAATAAGTTACTCTACGAGTTGTTTTTCTAAAGTTTTATTTGCAGCTTTACCTTACTATACGTAGCAGGCTATGCTGTAAAGAGTCGGAGTTCTAATTCTATAGACATGCATTTGACTCACACATGTTTCTATTGTACCACTCCGGGGAATATAATACTAGTGGAACAGTGTTTCATTGTTGTTATGTCAACGAATTGCGTACTACACCATGCAGTGGTATGTTGGTCACTGCAGCGACTCAATTACAAGGAGAAGTCAAACAAATAAACACGATGAGAAACTAACAAGATTAGTTCCAACAACATGGATCGATTCTTTTGCCTTTTCAAACTTTATCTCCTCCTGCTTTTATAAAGCATATTGGGGCTAAATAAAACAATGTACAAACTTTTATTCTAAGTTTGAATTTGCACTAGTTAAGTAATTATGGGATGTTCTTTAGACAACTTTATTCTTGTGAGAATCTTCATCCGTTATTTATGCAAATGTTGGATGCTATTGCTAGACGGCGCAAAACACATATGAGTTATAATTTGGGAATATTAGGCTCTTCAGATTTTGTTTTGTTTTGTTGTTTTCCTCCAACTAGAATACAACTCCCTCCGTTCCTATGAATGCACGTACGTATTTTCTAGGACGCAATTTTACCCAAAAGTTGGATTGACAATAGCTTTGGTTATTGCCATTGTAACCTGAATTATAATGTAGAGAATCATTTGGATAAATTTAGCCATGTGTTTGGCATTCATTAGTTATTGCTCCCTCCATTTTAAATTAATTTACGCATTTTGTCTAGATTCATGTGCATTGTACTAAAAAGCTTGTAGATACATGCATATCTAGAAAATTCCGTGTCAATTTATTTGGAATGGAGGAAGCATTACATGAGACGATTTTTTATTGCCATGGTGAGCTGGTTCTACCTAGGAAAGAATCTATTGTTTCCCCTAAATTAATTTGAATAATGCACAATGCAATTTTCTATGCGCCGAATTGAGATGTGCTGCACGTCTCTTTATTTTATTTCAATAATGATCATTAAGCTGTCACATATACAGCTATGTGTTCTATCATTCTGTAATTACAAAAGAAATAAAACAAAATAGCATACATAGAAATATTAAAATGGAATTCAATGGCCTTATTCGTATCCTTTTCTGTTAATCCCACATTACATGCTTTCCATTTTCCACCTTCCTCAAGAACTCTATAAGATGGCCGTTTGTTCAATTCATCACACCACACAACAGTGTTCTCGGTAAAATAAACTAGTAAGCGGTATTGTTGTGTTAGTGGAGCGGTCTGTGATGGATGCACGTGCCGCATGTGTTCTCGTTGTGCTGTTTCTGTCCTTAGGAAATCCAACTTTAGCTGGTGAGTTTTATGTTTTGTTATTGTCGTCTCAAGTACATATTATATGACTTGGCCAGAGTTGATTGTATCTATTTAAATGTATGTGAGTAAATTTTCTATGCGACTGAATTTTACAGCATTTTAGGGCAAATATGTAATAACCTTCACAAACATATTTTTTTTTGTATTTTCCACAGATCATTGCACCATAGAAGATCTGGGCGCACTCTTTTGCATCAAACCGCTTTGCGCGCTGGCTTGTGCTGACTCAGCGAAACAAAACCGTGGCTCTTACCATGCCGCTCGGTGCGGTGGCAGCCAATGCAAATGCAAGATTTGCTACACTGGGTGAAATTATATATAATAACTGAATAAAGGATGTTTTACTATGTATTCCGAAATCATATATGGAGATCCTAAGGAGGAAATAAATAATTCATTATATCGTGTTATTTTGTATTATGTTTTTGAGAAATCATGCAACCTTTTTACGGTTCCAAAGGTCAATCGACGCAATACTTTTTTTTACGGACGCTGGTCTAGAATCAAGTGTTACTGAAGTACGATGTGAGTTCGTCCTACAACACATACTTTTTCCCGTTTTGGGATGAACGTCCGTGCACCACACGCCTCATTAATTTTTTTGTTTGAGGGTGAAGACTAAGCTCTGCTTGTTGATGAATACTATACTAAAATATTTGAACAGTAATATGCATGGGTAAACAAAAAATATTAATGAATACGTCCATGCAACACAGTAAATTTTCCCCTTTTGGGAACATGCCTCATTAGTTTTTTCTTAAAAGACTCGCCAAGCTTTGTTAGATGGATTTTGAAAAGTACTGCGTATTACTCCCTTCAGCTGCGAGTAAGTGTGTATTTTTCTTTTTAGAAAGTCAAAAAAAATTAAAATTTTCTATTTTTTTACAAAATAGAAACATACATAAAATTACTGCTTCCTCTGCCCAAAAACATGCGACTCAATTTTTTTAGACACGGATGTATCTACGCACTAAGTGCCTAGATACAACTGTGTTAGTGTTGGTCCTCACCGCATGAAAAAATGATCGATTTTGTGCAGCAGAAGGTCGTCGACGGCAGAGAGTAGCTGGTGTCGGCTTTGTAGTGCGGGATAAGGAAAATCTTAAATTGGTAGGGTCGATAACTAACCATAGGTCCCCGACTGCGACGATTTTGAGCGGTGGAGGGTCGCCAATGGAAGAGATTGAGTATCTAGTGCCGACGACTTGGTGCAGCGTGCGTGTGTGTGTGTGTGGTGGTGGGGGGGGGGGGGGGGGCAGTTGAGCAGGGTGTAGCATGTTATGGGTTGGAGAGCTCGCCAGTGGAAGCGGCACCATTGACAGTAGTGGCGGTGGTGACACAACACCTGGGCATATTTATCTAAAAAATATAGTAAATGTGCTTGCTCGTTTGTTATTAAGTTGTACATTTTGTTTTTTCATTTGATTTGACAATCTAATTGATGTCTATGTCGTTTTCATATGTCGTGCTCAAATGTAAGGTTGTTGATGTTAGATTACTACTTATGTGAGTTCGATTATGATCATGGTTTTAAAGATTATGTATACACCCTGTTTGCTTTTTTAATAAAGTGAATTATATATATTGATGTTAAAACATGTTTAAAACAAATATAATTGTGCATCATAAAATAATCAACCCTTATGCCCTGAAACTAAACCGAATTAACGAATAAACAGAAAAACCAAAACCGGGAGAAACATTGATGGACCTATCTCTTACCCAAGCCTATTGCGGCCCTTAGTGTTGTGCGTCTGACGTCTACCTAATGTGACTCGGAGTCATTTTCGACAAGGTAAGGGTTATAACGACTAGCACATCAACACATGTGTTTAAGCACCCGCCAGCGACAATACATTCCTACTAGTGGAAAAAAAATTGTGTGTGTTGGGAGGGTCGATGCAATGGCCCTCTACTCTCTCAACAATATAACTTGTCTAAAGAACAAATGTCAATGGACTTTGTTGTCTGTTGGGATCAGAACAACATGTGGCCTGACTCTCTGCTTTCTACACTGTTTCTCACACAGTAATATGTTGTCATGTCAGATTGGTGACTACGTCGACTCAATGAGTCAATGGTGCTATGAGCTAGCACAACACTCCATGTTGTACTGCGCAAGTCGTTAGCATAACACTTACAGAATGCCATTGCGCAAGAACTTTGGTTTGCCAGTTTCTATTGATATATACAACAAAAATATACTATTGGATTCATATTCAAAAGATGTTTTAGTGATATATTTTTTGTGTCATATATCTCATATTTTATTGACTAAATTGATGGTTAATGTTTTTTTCTCGAAATGCATATTAACCTAATAAACATAAATGGAGGTACGCACTCCGTAGCAGTTAATTAGGTCCATATAGGTTAAGAACAAGGTTGACTATAATTTTCATCAACACAATATAAATTATATGTCATAGAAATGATACCATTGGATTCACATGGAAAAGACGTTTTTGATGGTATAATTTTTGTAAGTAATACTTTATATTTTATTGGTCAAGTCTATGATTGATTTTTTTCTTGAACAACGGGTCGGCCTAATAAACCAGTACAGAGGGAGTAGCTTAGCTAAGTTACAACACCAATCTATTTCATCATTTAATATAGTGTCTGTTATCACCGGAATTTGACCGAGTCAGAGGTGGGCCGCGATCAAGATGAATTTGAAGAATATACATGGAAGAATAACGTGAATCGGCCTTACACGAAGAGTTTGGGCTAGATTGCCCGTGTATCTGTAACATAGTAGGATACGTGTCGTTTAGGTAGAGTTTGTCTCGTGCACGGTGGGGATTATTCCCACGTTAGAAAGTCCCCTGGACTATAAATATGTATCTAGGGTTTATGGAATAAACAACAACCAACGTTCAACCAACAAATCAATCTCGGCGCATCGCCAACTCCTTCGTCTCGAGGGTTTCTACCGGATCTTGCGATCTAGGCAGCAGAAGCTTTATGTTGTTCATGCGTTGCTCGTACTGAAGCCTTTTTGATGGCGAGCAACGTAGTTATCTTAGATATGTTAGGGTTAGCATTGTTCTTCGTATTACATGCTATCGTAGTGCAACCCTTGCATATCTAGCCGCCCTCACACCTATCTTAGGTGTGGGGGCGGCACCCCGCTTGATCATTATTTAGTAGATCCGATCCGTTACGGTTGCTCCTTGTTCTTCAAGGATTAGTTTAATATCTGCAATAGTTAGGCCTTACAAAGGGTTGGAGGATCCAGCGGCACGTAGGGTGTCGTTTGCTAGTCCTAGACAGGATGTTCCGGGGATCAACCTCGTGTTGGTTTTTAGGCCTTGTCTAGGATCGGCTTACGATCACCGTGCGTGGCCGCGAGGCCCAATCGTGAGTAGGATGATCCGATTATGCGGTGAAAACCCTAAATCGTTGTAGATCGTTTTAGCTTTATCTTGATCAAGCAGGACCACCACATATTCGTGCACCTCGTACGAATCATGGGTGGATCGGCTCCTTGAGCCGATTCACAGGATAACCTGAGAGCCGATCGAGGCTCGTATTTAATGTTTACGTGTATGCCATGCAGGAAACTAAGCGAGGCATCTCCATCACCTTCCTGACCAGGTATAGGTCAGGTGGCACGCCCTTGCATCAGCATCGGACGTGTGTACCAGAGGCTTTGCGGGCCGTCGCTCGGAGGGACCAGGGCCAGCCGCAGCCCTAAGTTGTTCCCGGCTCTACTGTGTTGCCCGTCGCTGCCCGCCGGTGGGTTTTGACCGCAACACATTCTGGCACGCCCGGTGGGACAATCGTCTACATCAACCACATCGCCATCTACATCTGAGATGGCGGACGGCACGCCAGTCACGTACGAGGATCTGACCGACGAGCTCAAGAAGAAGTATGACGAGGTCAAAGCAATCCTCGAAGCCGACCTCATCGGCTCTTTCCACAGAACCCGTTCACATGGCATCAGGTGGAAGGGGTTCACTCCTGATGGTGCACTCGATGGGATAGACCTCTCTGCCCCGTCAGAAGAACGCATCAGGTCCCTGCGGCAGGAGATCAACTACTTGGTGGCTCACTCGCTACACCGCCACTCTGAGAACCTGGTAAACACGTTGGAGCGTGTCGCTCTTCGGGTGATCCAGGAGATCATGAGGCACCGCACTCGCCGTCGGGACCAGCTCTCGGGACGCATCAAGGAGAGTTGCCACTCCAGTCCCGTCCACCGCTGCCATTTGCGTTGGCAGCACCGAAGTGCCGAATTCACCGGCATTCATCGTCTACAAGATCGGTGGTGACCCTAGTGACTGCAGTTCTTGCATGAGGCGCCTAAGGAGATCCCTCACGGGTACATGTGCACGTATGTGCCAGATTGCGGTAATCAAGCGCTCACAAACCAGGCCACAACATCGGGACTTCGGGAAAACGGGAGGAACGTCGCAACAGATCTTGAGAAGCGTACGTGGCTAACTAAATATGCCACCCCGACGAACCTCCGCAGCTCAGCTCCTGCAGTTGGCTCGTAGCTGGAAAAGCAAGCATGGCTGGCTACGTACGCCACCCCGGCGAATCTTCAGAGTTCAACTCCTGCAGCCGGCACGGCGGATCGATCAGTACCATACTGAGAGACCAGTTCGGCATGGTGCCGAAAAGAAGGGCAATCGGCTATTCCAAGCCGTACCCCGACGAGTACGAGTTGATCCCGCTACCACCTAAATATCGGCTCCCTGATTTCTCCAAATTCAGTGGATCAGATGGTTCCAGCTCCATCGAGCATGTGAGCCGATATTTGGCACAGCTAGGAACGGCCTCAGTGTCGGATCCACTACGCGTGAGGCTCTTCTCACAGTCCCTCACGGGATCGGCTTTCGGGTGGTACACTTCGTTGCCACCAGACTCGATCCGGACTTGGAAGCAGTTGGAAGAACAGTTCCATACGCAGTACCACTCAGAGGCTTCCGAGTCTGGCCTTGCCGATCTAGCACAAATACGTCAGAAGCGTGGAGAAACCGAGACCGAATACAACCAGCGCTACAGGAATCTTAGGAACCGATGTTATTCGGTTCGTGTGACCGAAAAGGAAGCGATCGAGTTGGCGATGGCGGGCCTTGCAGCACCGCTCAAGGACATGGCCTCCCAAGCAGACTACCCCTCACTGGCGCACATGGTTCAGAAACTGTCGGCATATGAACAGCGCCACCCGGACTTGTACCAGGACAAATTCAAGCGTGCAGTAGTCCTGGTCGAGGCAGAGGAAGACGAAGTTTCTGCGGGAGATCAAGAGGTAGCAGTGGCTGAATGGACTCGGGGGGCAACCCCCGTGTCCTGCAAATGGGTTAAGCCACCAGGTCCGCCCAGGGGTTTTGATTTTGATGTGACCAAAACTGAGCAAATCTTCGACCTCCTGCTCAAGGAGAAGCAGTTGAAGATACCCGAAGGTCTCAAATTCCCCACGGTACAGGAGCTGAATGGAAAGCCATACTGCAAATGGCATAACTCGCTCTCCCATGCCACCAACGACTGCAGGGTGTGGCGTCAGCAGATCCAAATGGCGATAGAACAAGGACGTCTGATTTTCAACCAGTACGCCATGAAGGTCGACACCCAACCCTTTCCCGCCGTTAACATGGTGGAATGCACTTACCCTGAAGGTTGCCAGCCAGGATCCTCGTTCAGCATCAACATGGTAGGACTTGGACACCACGCTGGCAAGGATGGAGACGAGGGCAGCTGCTCTCGTAGCAAGGACACAGAGGAGGCCGCTCCACGCGATCGGCTCCGTCATGATGGCAAGCGCTACGTCACAGAGGGAGAAGTGAAGAACATAAGATATCAGCGACCCCTCTCTGATCACCTCCTCAACAAGTATGTGAGTCAGTATGACCGACGCCGACGATCCAGTGATGAAGATGAAAGAGATCGTCTGGCTAGAGAAGCCAGAAGACATCGTCGGCATGATCGCGATGAGGAGGAGTACGAGCGCCGTGCCAAGGAAAAGACAAGGGAGCAAGACGACAACGATAGGCACTGGGACTGCCCCTTCTTCAGACACTGCTGGGATTCAGGAATGAGCCGATTGCCCACAATCGGCAATTGCCCAGAATGCAACCAGAAGAAGAAGGAGGCAGCCAACGTGTCCGTGTTCAAACGTCTAGGGCCTCTCCCAACACAAAGCAAACGCGCTGAGTCCCCTCGGTTGGAAGATCTCGAAGATTCAGAAGACGAGGGAGAAGAAGAAGAAGACAGGTACCACCGTCCAAGGTGGTGCCCTGACGGGCTCAGCCGTTCCCAAAAGCGCAGGGTTCAGCGATTGCGCGGCTTGGAGGAAGCCGAAAGGTTATACCTGCATACGCTAAGGAAGGCGCGACCTGATCTGGCTGCGAAAGTTCAGCGAACCCTGGATGAAGAGGGTCGTCCACGGAAAATGGAGTGGCGCCCCAAGCAAAGGAAAGCCTATGAGGAAACATCGGCTGGCACAAACATGGTGTTCATCCTTCCTTCGGAGTTCAGTGCTCCAGGATTTGACGAGGCACCTGTGGCACAACTTGACTGCGGCCCACGGCCGGTTATCTTTGAGAAGCCACGAGAAAGAAGCTACAGACATCTGAAGGCCTTGTACTTGCGAGGTTATATCGATGGGAGGCCTGTCAATAAGATGCTGGTGGACACCGGAGCGGCAGTCAACATTATGCCTTACTCTATGCTACGGAGGTTGGGACGCTCTAGCTCAGATCTGATCAAGACCAACGTGACACTGAGCGATTTCAACGGCCAAGCATCTGACGCACAAGGTGTTCTGAACGTGGATCTGACCGTAGGAAGGAAAACTATCCCTACGACGTTCTTCATCGTCGATAGCAAGAGCACTTATGCTGTTCTGCTAGGAAGAGATTGGATCCACGCCAATTGCTGCATTCCCTCCACGATGCACCAATGCATAATACAGTGGGATGGAGATGAGGTAGAGGTCGTCCAGGCCGATGACTCAGCCGAAATTTCAACGGCTGGCATGAACGCTTGGGAAGCAGCAGGCCAAGAGCCACTATCAGGTATCAATTTGGACGACTGCGAGCGCATCGACGTGACGAAGGGAAGGGTTAAGCTGGTTTTATCCACTGGCCTGACCATGTAGCAAGAGCAGAACAATGAGCAAACATGGCGAGGCCGATCCTTGGGATCGGCTCCAAAGAGTTATGGAGGAATATTACAAAACCTTCATTGAGCTTTTTCAATCAATATGGAGGCCGATTCCAGCAATCGGCCAAAATTATCTTCACCACATGTTCTGTTTGTGTTCAACATCGATCTATTGGGCAGCGGTCACGTCGGTGGATGAAAGTCAACACGGATCCTAGCAGAGCCGACGTGCAAGTGCAGTGCCTTGGCTAACCACAAAGCCGATATCTGCAGTCACCTGGCAGATTCGGCTCGGGGGGCACCTAAACCAGATGAACATGAACATGTGAACATGCAGAGGAGAACATTTGTGCAGTAAAATATTGGGGCTGATAGGAAAAATCGGCCAGTAAAAAAAAATTTACAGCCGATGCAAGGGCATCGACTTTAGAACTGAGAAACGAAGCCGATGCGCAAGCCATCGACTCTAGTGCAATTATACAAGGTTTACCGGGTCTCCACCAAGTCCAGTTCAGCTGTGGGAGGTATATCGGCTTTCGAAGGAAGAAGGGTGATCGGCTTTGGTGCACCCTCTCTGACATTCTCGCCTCGAGTAAGGCTCGGGGGGCAGCAGGCCTGGTGGATGCTCTGTTCAGGAGCCGATTGGGGGACCATCGGCTGATCTTTCGTCACAACCTTCTTCACAAAATGATGAGCGACCATTAGGTTTGGTTGGAAGAATTCAAAGGCTTTCCTGAAGACTCTACATTGTCTACCAGATCTCAAAAAATCATCAGTTGAAGGATTGAAGGGTGAATTTTAAAGGACCGATGCATGGTTATCGGCTCATTACGCATTGGCTAAGGGGACAAATCGGCAGGATCAGTATGAGAGGAAATCGGCTAAATTAAGCTCAAAGGAAATCGGCAAAATCAAATTGGGAGAAGTTCTTCATTGATAAACGAGATTTCTTACATAAAGAGCTGATTGCTCTCAAAAGGAAGTACTAGGGGGTACATTGCCCCATCTACTACTACTGGTCCTATACTAAAGGTCCTATCTATGGGCCGTCGCTGCCCTCGTCGTCGCCGTCGTCGCCACTGTCGGCTCTACTCCCGGCGGGCTCGTCGTCGCTGCTCCAACGGCCGCCGACCGGGCCTTCGTTGTCCTCGTCCTCCTCGTCAGCGTCGTCGTCGTCGTTGTCGAAGTCGCTGAGGTTCCCCGGCCAGGGGCAGAAGCGCTTGGCCGGCGGCTCGTCGGAGGGGGTGTCGTCCTCCTCCTCCTCCTCCTCCTTCTCCTCCTCCTCCTCCTCGGGAGAGGTGAAGTCGTCGCAGGAGAAGCGATCGTCATCGCTCTCCTCCTCCGTTTCCCCATTGGCGAGGAAGCGGAGGTCGCTCTCCCCGTCGGTCAGGGACTTGTCGTCCTCCGACCAGATGGAGAAGTCATGGCTAGACTCCTCCCCGGCTTCGATGGCGCGGCGGATGTTCGCCGCGTGGACTTCCTCCTGGTTCGGCTCCGGCGTCGGCTCGCGGGAAGAGGAGGACTGACTGGAAAGATCCGATGGCGCAGAGGAGGAAGAAGACATGGTGGCGCAGGAGGGCTTTTGGGAGTGCTAATGCGAAGGGGATGCGGAAATAAACTGTTCGGAGCGGTTAAATAAAAGGGGATATAGTGGAAATTCAATGCCACAGCAGTTTCCGAGGAAGTGGTGCCTAAAAAAAAAAAACTGCCAGGTCACGCGGAGAAGTTGAGAAGGCAAGGCATCATGATGAAGGATACTGCAACGGTTCTGCCACGACATGACCCAACGAAAGAAAGGGCAGAGTGATTTTGGAATTATCAATTCCAAAACCAGGGGGGCATGTGTTATCACCGGAATTTGACCGAGTCAGAGGTGGGCCGCGATCAAGATGGATTTGAAGAATATACATGGAAGAATAACGTGAATCGGCCTTACACGAAGAGTTTGGGCTAGATTGCCCGTGTATCTGTAACATAGTAGGATACGTGTCGTTTAGGTAGAGTTTGTCTCGTGCACGGTGGGGATTATTCCCACGTTAGAAAGTCCCCTGGACTATAAATATGTATCTAGGGTTTATGGAATAAACGACAACCAACATTCAACCAACAAATCAATCTCGGCGCATCGCCAACTCCTTCGTCTCGAGGGTTTCTACCGGTAAGCATCATGCTGCCTAGATCGCATCTTGCGATCTAGGCAGCAGAAGCTTTATGTTGTTCATGCGTTGCTCGTACTGAAGCCTTTTTGATGGCGAGCAACGTAGTTATCTTAGATATGTTAGGGTTAGCATTGTTCTTCGTATTACATGCTATCGTAGTGCAACCCTTGCATATCTAGCCGCCCTCACACCTATCTTAGGTGTGGGGGCGGCACCCCGCTTGATCATTATTTAGTAGATCCGATCCGTTACGGTTGCTCCTTGTTCTTTAAGGATTAGTTTAATATCTGCAATAGTTAGGCCTTACAAAGGGTTGGAGGATCCAGCGGCACGTAGGGTGTCGTTTGCTAGTCCTAGACAGGATGTTCCGGGGATCAACCTCGTGTTGGTTTTTAGGCCTTGTCTAGGATGGAAACTACGATCACCGTGCGTGGCCGCGAGGCCCAATCGTGAGTAGGATGATCCGATTATGCGGTGAAAACCCTAAATCGTCGTAGATCGTTTTAGCTTTATCTTGATCAAGCAGGACCACCATATATTCGTGTACCTCGTACGAATCATGGGTGGATCGGCTCCTTGAGCCGATTCACAGGATAACCTGAGAGCCGATCGAGGCTCGTATTTAATGTTTACGTGTATGCCATGCAGGAAACTAAGCGAGGCATCTCCATCACCTTCCTGATCAGGTATAGGTCAGGTGGCACGCCCTTGCATCAGCATCGGACGTGTGTACCAGAGGCTTTGCGGGCCGTCGCTCGGAGGGACCAGGGCCAGCCGCAGCCCTAAGTTGTTCCCGGCTCTACTGTGTTGCCCGTCGCTGCCCGCCGGTGGGTTTTGACCGCAACAGTGTCACATAAGAAAATTACCTAGGATATTATAGAAAAACTTATTGTGAAAGGTCTGAAAAATCGTGGAGACTAACCAACCCCATGCACCTGAAGACAGCGTACGCTTGACATACAACTGATAATACGATGTAATATGGGCTTCCGATTCCTAGCGGTTCCTTTTGCTATGTGCCGAATTGAGATGTGCCACGTCTCTTTATTTTATTTCAATAATGATCATTAAGATGCCAGAGATACAGCTATGAGTTTATAGTACTCCATTAAAAATATTATTAAGTGGAATTCAATGGCCTTATTCGTATCCTTTTCTATTAGTCCCACATTACATGCTTTCCGTTTCCAGCTTTCGCAAGAAGTCTATAAGACGGAAGTTTGTTAAATTCTTCACAAGACACAAGAGTGTTATCGAAAAATTACACCAAGATAAGCGGTATCGTTGTGTTAGTGGAGCAGTTTGTGATGGATGCACGGTCTGCAGGCGTTCTCCTCTTGCTGCTTCTGTGCTTAGGAAATCCAACTTTAGCAGAAGGTGAGTTTTATCTTTGTTATTATCATCTCAAGTAGATGTAAGTTTTCTACACGATAGGATTTTACGGGATATTACGGGCACCTTCACAAACATGTTGTGTTTATAATTTCCACAGATTATTGCAGCATAACCGATCTGGGCGTGCTGTTTTGCATCAAACCGCTTTGCATTTTGGCTTGTGGTAACTTAAGGAAGCAAGACGGGGGCTCGTACAGTGCTGCTCGGTGCCGTGGCAGCCAATGTGAATGCAAGATTTGCAACACTAAGTGAAATCGTATAGAATAATTGAACACGGATGTTTACTATGGATTCCAAAATAAAAATGTGGCGGTCCTAAGGCAGAAATAAATAATTCATCATGTTGCGTTATTTTGTATATTATGCTTTTGTCAACTCTTGCAACCTTTTTTTCTGTCCGAGAGGTCAACCTTGGCAATACTTTCTTGATTGCGGGAGGTCCAGTATCAACTACAGTATTACTGAATTACTATGATGATGTGAATTCGTCCGTCCAGCACATGCTTTTTATTTTCCTTTTGGGGGCACCGTTAAGGCGGTGCCCTTAATTAGTGCATACATGGGGACAAAACATAAGATATATTAAGGTGCCCTAGTTGTAAACAACCACAATACTCAAGAAAACGAAGTATTTCAGTGCATGACAAGAAGTACTGAAGTTTTATTAAATACTTGAGTTTAGAAAGAAAGAAAAAAAGAGCAGAAAACTGAACTTTTGACTGACGGGCAAAGAAAATGCAGCTTTGGAGAACTCATCAGTTTATAGGACCAGAGCATTGTCATGCCATGAAATAGGGAGCACCGCTCGCCACTAGCGGCTCACCTCGCACGACGGGGACGTCCGCCTGCATGCTCACCCTAAGAATAGCCGGCGCGTACCCCATATAAACACGGCGCGCGGTGCCGGTGAAGCAGCATCCATCCATCCATCGCCATAGCACACAGGCACACAAGCAGGCAAGCAAGCAAGCACTCACCCACCCAGTAAACCAACCGACAGACAGAATGGCCCGCGTCGCTCTCTTCATCCTCGCCCTCCTCGTGGTCGCCGTCGCGGTGGCGCCGTTCGCCGAGGCCAAAGGAAAGAAGGCCGCGGAGAAGAAGGCAGCCGAGGAGGCCGAGGCGCCTGCGCCGGCGGCGGACGCGCCCGCCGCCGACGCCCCCGAGGGATCCTCCCCCGCCTCCGAGCCTTCCCCGGCGGACGCACCGGAGCCCAGCACCGCCGACTGAGCGCGCGGCCCGGCGCAGAGATCGGTCGTCGGATCAGTTGGCCACCGCCGATGCGACACTCGATCTCCTTCTCTTCGCTGTAATTAATAATGCGCGCGCGCGTGGTGACCATAGATGCCGTCGCCCGCTCGAGCAGAGCTTTCTTTCTTTCTAATCTTGTTTTTCGCAGAGATCAAATTTTCCATTTCTTTCTTTGGCCAGCGCGCGCCATGTAATTACATTTCTCCTGTATCCGATGGAACGACATCGGATCGAGCTTTGGAATAATAATTGATTTCTTTTTCCTATATATAGCTTCCTTGTTGGTAATTGCACATTAGCTTTGAGTAATTTGGCAATGCTGCAGGCATCGGGGGAAATTGTTGCATGCATGTTTGGCCAATGAACTGACCCGACTTTAATTGTGACACCCTTCTGCCATGTCGAAAATAGCTCACAGCCCGTACACTAATTATATTTTCCACGTCAAGACGTGACATTTCATTCAGGAACTACACTAGAAGCCTTCATGGTTCTAGTGTAATTTTGTGGTTGAACACGTGGTTCGCTCTACTGAGACTGCCTTCATGCAATGACGATATATCCTAGATAAACTCGTAACTTTGCATGAGAAAGTCCATGAGCTACATCGCAAAGAAAAATGAACAGGATGATCCTTAAGATTGACTTTGAAAAAACATATGATAAAGTTAAGTCGTCTTTCCTTCAACAAACATTCGGGATGAAAGGTATTTCTAATGAGTGGCACGCTCTAATTCATAACTTCATTTTCGGAGAAAGTGTGGCCATCAAAGTCAATGAAACTGTTGGTAGATACTACTAGAGGAAAAAAAAGTTTAAGGCAAGGCGTTATCACCTATACTATTTAATATATAGTTGTTTATATCCTAGCTATTATTTTTGATTGCTCAAAAGCTCAAAGAGCAATTACCACCCCTCTAGATTTTGTGTGTTTGTTAACAACACGTGAATGTTGTTTATCATATGTGCTCATGTTTTTTCGATAAAGGATTCTTTATTACTTTCGGGAAAGCAATTACATCCAGCCTCTGCATAACCAGGATGCACACAGCTGTTCAAAGTGTCTGGATTCAGAGTATATAAAACTAGGCGGAATACATATCGGAGCGATGAATCATATAACGCCTAAGGTGTGGGTGGTGTTGCAATCCGTAGACTATGCTGTCACCCATGTAGGGGAAAAGTATCCCTCGCCGTAGCCTCCAACCGTGTACAGACCTCCGTAAATAGGTCTCGGTTCTCCATCCGCTGAAGAGGTAACCACAAACGGAGAATACCTGTACATCTGTAGATGACCTACAACAAAGAACAATTTTTATCGTTAAAAATCTTGTCATTTCTACTTAGCTAGAGTGCCCAGATAACTGCTAGCGCCCCCACCCTAAGAAGCAACTTAAACCTTGAATCGATACCGTGAAGCCAGTTGCCAAAGACATTGGCTACACTAGTCGGGGGATACAGGGTAGATGCTACTTGGATGACTGACCAAATAGATCTCGCAAAATGGCACTGGAAAAAAAGGTGTTTAATAGTTTCATCTTGGTGACAAAAAACACACCTAGAATTTCCATGCCAATTCCGCTTGACAAGATTATCTTTGGTAAGAATAACTCCGCGACGAAGATATACCATCCAAAAAATTTAATTTTTAATGGTATTTTCATCTTCCAGATTTTCTTATTATTATCAACCGGTATATCAGAATGAAGAATCGCATTGTATAAAGATTTGACTGAGAAAGTGCCATCTACATGAAGATTCCATCTAAATTCATCCGGTTCAGGTGATAGGTGAATATCTCCCAGCTATTGAATTAAAGCATTCCATGCCAATAGCCTTTGTCCAAGTAAAACTCGTCCGAACGTCACATTCGGAGGTGAGGTAGCCATTACTGTGGCAATGGTATCACCTTTGCGATGAACAATACTATACAAGGCAGGATACTGTTCACTTAAGGAAGCATTGTCTAACCAAACATCTTCCCAGAACCGTATCTGTTCTCCATTCTTAATAGAGAAAGTACAATAGCGAAAGAATACATTTTTTGTCGCCATGAGACCAGCCTAGAAGTGAGAATCCCCAGGTTTCCAAACCACTTGGAATAGCGCCTTCGAGCCAATATACTTTCTACGAAGAATAGTTTGCCAAATCCCATCCTCAGTAAGAAGCTTAAAAAGCCATTTACCCAGCAGAGCTGAATTCTTGACCTCCAGGTCATGAACTCCCAGTCCGCCTTGATCTTTGGGACTACAAACTACACTCCATTTAACCAGTCGATATTTTTTTTTCTCGCTGTCCCCTTGCCAAAAGAATCTGGATCGATAATAATCGAGTTTATGCAGAATTCCTTTTGGCAACAGGAAGAATGATAACATATATAGAACCATATTTGTCAGTACTGAATTAATGAGAACCAATCTTCCTCCGAGGGACAACAATTTACCCTTCCAACTACTAAGGCGTTTTTGTAATCTTTCTTCCACAATTTTCTATTCAGCAATTGTAAGTCTCCGATAATGAATCGGAATACCCAAATAGCGAATAGGAAATTGGCCTTGCCCACAACCAAACAACTCTGTATATAGAGTCATATCGTTTTGGGCATCTCCGAAACAGAACAATTCACTTTTATGGAAATTGATTTTCAATCCCGACAACTGCTCAAAAGCCACCAAAATTAATTTCAGATTGCGAGCTTTTTCGAGATCATGATCCATAAATAGAATTGTATCGTCGGCATATTTAAGGATAGATAAACCCCCATCAACCAAATGTGGGATCACACCTTCAATCTGACCATCAGACTTGGCCTGCTCTATGAGTATCGCCAACATATCCGCTACAATGTTAAACAACATCGGTGATAGCGGATCCCCTTGGCGTAACCCTTTTCGTGTTTGGAAATAGTGGCCGGTGTCATCATTAACCAGGATTGCCACACTACCTCCATACACAAAATCATAAATTAGAGCACGCCACTCTGGAGAAAAACCTTTCATCCTAAGTGTCTGTTGTAGGAAAGACCACTTGACCTTATCATACGCCTTTTCGAAATCTAATTTTAAAATGACCCCATTTAATTTCTTAGAATGCATCTCATGTACCGTCTCGTGCAACACTGCCACTCCATCAAGGATATTCCTTCCTTGCATGAAAGCAGTCTGTGATGGTTGAACGACATGATCCGCAACCGTATTAAGTCTAATGGTGGCCACTTTCGTGAAAATCTTGAAACTGATGTTTAATAGGCAAATAGGTATATATTGTTGAATCCTTTCTGCCTCATTAACCTTCGGTAACAAAATTACTTCACCAAAATTTAGACGAAATAATTCTAGTTGTCCTATGTGGAGATCACTGAACAAATCTAGAAGGTCCGATTTAATAGTATCCCAAAAAGTTTGATAAACCTCTGCTGGAAAACCATCTGGACCCGGTGCTTTATTGCATTCCATTTGGAAAATTGCCTTCTGAACCTCATCCTCAGAATAAGGTGCGGTTAGTAGGCCATTTTCTTCCATAGAAACTTGGGGTATGTCATCCGTTAAGTCCTCGTTAAGAGAAAAAGAACTTTCCTCCAGAGGACCGAACAGGTCTTTATAATAATTAGTAATGTATGATTTGAGTTGTTCGTGGCCTTCAATCACCCCTTCATCTTGGATGAGAGAGTGAATACGCTTTTTCCGATGTCTTCCATTGGCCAAGCCATGAAAATATCGCGTATTCGAATCACCTTCCAAAATGAATTGGGCTTTGGATCTTTGATACCATTTGAGTTCCTCTTCGCGAAGAAGACTCACCATATGTGCTCAAGTATGTAGGGATTGTCTTTGGCACCACGGATATTGATCCACCTTTCCAAAGTTCACCATCTGATTCTAGGATTGGCTGTGTGGGCTCTGCTTATGGTGTTATATGCTATGTTGAGTAGAAGTGAAGAAAGAAGAAGACAAGAGGAACGGGCTGGCAAAATCTGTGGGGTGGATTATCCGGCCAACCCAGGCCCAATCATCTGGCAACCCTAATCCAAGTACCCCAAGAAATGCGCTGAGAAGATGCCACGTGGGCAGAAAAATATGGGGAGAATGACAGTTACATCTGGCCCTCGGATGGCCTGTTCATCCTACCCAATACTGGTAGCTGGCAAGATTGGAAATCTTAGTGGGACGGATGGTATCTTCATCCGACCTCCTCGGATTAGACCTATCGAAGACGAAGAACACTCTATCTCCTCCATTGCTAGAAAGGTTTAATCACGTGGATCTCCTGGCCCTCCCTATCCAACCAAATCATCCCAAACTTTAGGAATTGGCGGAGGAGGGCCTGGTCTACCTATATACCAAGAAAATTCGAAAGCCCTCAACCTTTCCTTAGAGGATTTTAAAATCCTAGATCTCCTTAGTGGGGATCCTTGTTGATTGAGTGCATCTCGAGGATAGATCTTGTTGTGACTAGTTCGCGGTGATGTTGGGAGCCTCCTAGTTGTGTGCGGAGTTTTGCACCAACATTGTGTCTGAAGGTTAGCTGGCTCGACCGGTCTTGCTTAGTGGAGAACGTGGGTAGGCCTTTTTGTGGTGTTCTCACCGAGGAATACGGTGAAGCCTTTCTGGTGGTTGGCACATTTGTAGTGCCAAACCTCCTAAAGGTAGATGTACTTCCTTTGGGAACGAACTACTGTAAACATATCGCGTCTCGTTTCCGTTTGCTCCCCAATTGTTTTTCTACCTCTCTATCTTGCTCCTTTACTTGTTTTTTTCATTCCCTTGTTTGCATCACATCATATAGGTTCATCCTTAATTTACTATCAGGTTGTCACCTTTAGTTTATGCTTTGGCATTAAAAACTAAAGAAGACTAAAAATTTAAGTAGCGTGTATTCAGCCCCCATGTAGTCGCTCATAGGTCATTCAATTGGTATCAGAGCTAAGTTCTCATAGGCCTGCGAGTTTGAATTTGAAATCAAACTCGGTGCACGACTCACACATGCGTGTTTGAGACCTAATTGATTAAGACTCGGTAACCGACTGTTAATGATAGTGGTTGGTTAATAAGTCACGAGTCAGATTAGAATATCTGGAATTTAGAGTCTCACGAGATGGCCTCAATATGCATTATGAGTGGCACCACTTATAAGATAGAGAAATAGAGGGCGGAATAGCTTCTAACCCTGAATTTCTTACATTTCTATCAGAGCGAAGGTTTCGTCTCCGGCGATGCATGCAGAGTTCCGTTGGGTACTATGTCGTCTGTCATGTCCGCCCCCACTTAGTTTTGTTCCTGTGTATCTATATGTTTTCTCTTGGTTCCGGGCTTTATTCCGTTGTCACATCACGCCTCCATGCTCCTATGTCTGTTCTTGATTGGGGATTCCTCTGTGTTGCCTGTAATCCGGTGCCGACGTGTTGAGATATGTTGCGCGTTTGTGCGCTAAGTCGCTAAGGGCGCGATTGGTAGCTCGTATGGAGGCCAATCAGATCTTGGGGAACTGAAAATGTCATGATTGGATGAAATGGGTTGCAGCCGCATTATAGCCGGCACGCGTGTCAAAGCACCTCCAGGCCAGGCCCATGAGGAACACCTGAATCAGCTGTTTTCCAGAGCCAACCTCTTATGTGGCTCCCAACAGCGAAAAGGCTATTTCGACGACAGCCAAAAGGCGTCAACGCCTGCACGCGTTGGTGCGACCATGGAGATGACGCGGGGCGGGCTCCGGCACGCAAGAGAGAAAAGGGAGCGTGAGGATTTCGTGAGTGACCTTATTCGTGAGATCCCTCCGAACTTTTTCAAACGGAAGCAATATTTCTCAGAGCGGAACGAGAATTCCGATTTTCAGAATTACCGGCCAAAAAAAGAAACCTGATCCCACCATTCCTTTTGTGCGTTACCTGTTTCCAATTGCTTGTTGGACTGCAGGAGTCCTGGTTATTTCCGATTGGGTAGCAGACATATGCAGGTGATTTGGATTGGCAGGCGATCTTATACACGATTACGATTGCATACGGTTTGTTTTCACGGCCGGCACCGGAAGGGAGGGAGGAGAGTCCGTAGGCTCGCCAATTCCCTCCATAGACTGACTTCTATTCGTGGAGCGTCCATAAGAGCGTGGATGCGGTATTAAGTATTAACCCACCGTCCACAGCCCAGGTCTAGTCGCCATGGATCCAAGCAAGGTCAGCGGCGCCACAAGCAACTTCACCGGCGACGCCGAGCACGAGGTCGCCTCCTTCGTCCAGGACGCGATGCGCCTCGGCGACCCCTTGCCGCCGATGCAAGAGCAGCTGCAGGATGGGTACCACGTGGAGACGTCGCTCCGCTACGCCTACGCGGGGATGCAGCGTCACGCAGACGCGGCCCTGCCCGCCTTGCCGCCGGCGCTCCAGCGGAGGAGGCCGGATGCAAGAGTTCCAGGCCGTGCGACAGTTGTGGCCGCAAACGATGCAGCCCGCCTACTACCCGTACGAGTCCTCCTCGAGCCGCGCAGGGCAGGTCGGGTTCGCCGCCGCCAGTTACGATTCTTTCGTCCCCACAGACACAGAGTCCGACCCGGCCTCGTCGCCGTACAGTCTGAGCGCCGGCGCCATCCAATACCAGCCTGCGAGCAGCAACACCAGCACCAGCCAGTACTACTACCAGACACATCACGCTGTCCCCCACCGCTCTACCGACGCCTCGTACGTGCCGGACTACACGAGAGGAAGAACAAGAACCGTCATCCACCCCAGCGGCATCCCGTCAGCTCAACCGGTCAGGTGGCAGCCCCGGACGCTAGAGGAGACCCGGTCGGCGCTGCTCAGCGGTGCCCCGATGGATCTGCAGCTGGTGACGTTCCCCGACTCGGCGGCACACGTCGTCGACCTGCTCCTCCACCACAATGCGGACGGAGGAGTGCGCCGACGATGACCAGGAGCGTATCCGGCTCAGCGTGCTCGCCGGGGTGAGGCGCCGCGTGCACGACTTGATGGATAGCAGGGAGGGCCACGAGGTGCTGGTGGCGCTGCTGCGCGCCTGCGCTGGGCGGCACGCCGAGGTCCACGCCCTCGTCCATGCCGCCCTCGGGCGCCAACGCCACGCGCTGCTGCGACTCACCAACCACGGCTACTGGTACGAAAACTTGCACGCACGCACGCACGCATTTTTTGTCCTTAAACTAAATAGTAAAGGCTATTTTGATCAAAAAGCTTAACTGAACCGGCCGACGCCCGTGGTACGCATGCAATGCAGGGAGACGTGTCTGAAGGAGCTGATGACGGCGGCGGCGCCGTATCACAATCTGTGCGCGGCGCTGGTGCACCGCTTCCTGTCCGAAGGCGTGATGGAGCACGCCAATGGGGACCAACTCCTCCGGCACTGCTTCGCCACCATGCCTTACCAGCATACCATGGTAAGACAAACTCACTACTCCTTCCGATCTAAATTACTACATTTAGGTAAAATGTTGCATGAAATCTAACCATTCTTTAAATCTATAATAACAAGTTACTTGGATCGGAGGGAGTCACTAGATCCATTCAAAGTTAGTGGTGTCAACTAACACAAACGATCGACTCTGGAATTGGATACAAATACAGGTTCTAGTGGAGCACGCTTTGATCAACATGGGCGACATGCTGGAGTCGGTGTCGGGGTCCAAGTGCCTGGTGGAGTGCTACGCGGCAGCCCGGGGCGAGCAGCTCCGGGCATTCCAGGAGACCCTCCTCACGCACGCCCACATCATCGCCATGGGCGAGCACAGCAACTACTTCATGCAGCATGCCCTAGAGCACGGTGACGTCGAGACGAGGCGAAGGCTCCTGGACCGCCTCCTCGGGGACGGCGGCGGACTCGTGGAGCTGGCCCTCGACTGCTACGGGAGCTACGTCGCGGAGGCCTGCTTCCAGAGGACAGGGATGCCCTGCCGCGTGCTCGCCGCCCTGCTGCGCCTCCACGACACGCAGCTCGCCTGGCTGGTGCGGGGCAAGTACTCCAACTATGTCGTCCACAAGCTGCTCGACTTCTGCAAACACGTGAGTACTCCTAGTCTTCTTCTCGTCGATCTAGCTCCTATCATATATGTGTGCGTCTCTGAATCAACTCATTCTGCGCGCGTGCAGACATTCCCCGTGGAGACGATGAACCTGGCGTGGCGCATCGAGGCGCTGCCGCGGCACGTCACGGACGATATGTATGCCAGGAAGGTGATGAGGGTCATCAAGAACCTCTTCCCTCCTCGATACAACCGGATGTATCATGCCTAGTTCTCTAGTTGATCCTCTGTCTGTCCGCCCATGCTACACCCTAATCTGATGTTGATACTATATAGCTTGTGTAGCGTCTTGTAGGAGAGCTGTCTTATGTCTGTCTTGCGGCAATCGAAGGTCGCGTGTGTTGGTTTAATTTGTCTGTTTGGTTTGTAACGGTGTCAAGTTAACTTGGGTCGTCTGTGTGTGTGCTTGTGTATGTCCTAGCTAATATGTTGGACGGTGGGCACAACGTCTTTGTATCAACTAAACTATACATAACCATTCTATTTCATAGACATGATCACAAAGATCCTAAGACAGCAAGACTTGAAAGGTCAAAAGTTGTGTCATCTGGCACAATGATGGTCAATCAGGGTATTTGCTTTGGCTCGCCCAGCTCCAGCTGAAAACAAAAGCCGGATCTTAGCCAAGCTCACAGATGTGCCCATAGTCATTCAGCCAGCGGAAGGTAGTACTGTGTGACAAGTACCCACTACCTGTTTATTAATCCTTACAGTACCTGATGAACCAAAAAAAGAACGCAAAATATGTACTTGGTTACAAGGTATCGCAGTATCAGTATCTACCATAATTTTGCTGGGATTTTCTTTTACTTACAAGGGCAAGAAAGATGCCACTGAAAGTGCGCATGCTGACAAAATTCAGCCTCAATTCTAGACTTTGCAATGTCAGTGGGGTTCCTGCCTTCCTGGGAATGTGTACAACGCGGCAGCTACTTACATACATATACATGTGTGTGTGTTTCTTCTCCTCCCCTATTTTTCTGTATGAACAATGGAATCGAAAAACAGCAACAAGCAGCTCAGCCGTTCGAGGTGAGCAGATCCAGGTACACGTCGAACCCCTGCGTCGACACGCTCCGCTTCAGCTTATCCAGGGCCCGGTTCTGGAGCTGCCGGATCCTCTCCTTCGACAGCCCGTACATGTCCCCGATCACGTGGAGGGTCTTGGGCTCGCCGTCGTAGATCCCAAAACGGTGCTCGATGATCTCCTTCTCCCTGGTGCTCAGGATGCCCAGGAAGTCACGCACCTGCTGCCTCATCATCATCCTGTCCATGACGAGGTCGGGAGGCTCGATGTTCGGGTCTTCCGTAATCTCCTGCGGTGTTAAATATCAAAGCTCAGTTGATTCAGTCATGCAGCCATTTAGACCCTGATGGTAACTGAACATCGTGTTGCAACCCTGGCAGCCTACTTTCGAATTTGACTGTATTACTACTGCGGTGCATATTCCAGGTTTCCAGGATAAGCTTTTGGAAAAACCTGATATTTTTGCACAACAATTGATTTATTAATAATACAACAAAAAAATTCAAGAGTGATCAATTATACAGTCAAAAGTGCTCTGTTCCGCAGTTGTGAACCATATAAGTGAATCATTGGTTTAAAAAATCACGTTGTACAGTACTACTGTTTTTGGAGGCAGGTCCATAGAACGAGAATAAAAATAGGACCTATTGTGATACTATTACTGTTGTCTTCTTCGCTAATCTATTATGATTTATGAAGGTTGCAGGACATGGTAGTACCTGGAACGTGACAGCATCGTTGGACCAAACCTGATCTTGCATCGACTGTGGTTTTCTGGTTTTCGCTTTGAGTTTTGCCAGCTTCTCAATCGTGATGCCGGCACGCCTAGCTACATTTAGATTAGTAGGCTGCTCCCCTTCCAAGATGCACTCCAGCCTTGCTTTCCCCACCTTTTTAAGACGTGCATAGACACTCTCCTGCGATTATAGCACAAGAAAACAAGGTCACACCACCGCACCAGAAAATTTGTAGCTCCCAGAAAATAGTAATGCCAGATTAAATGAAATCGTCTACTCAAACTTGGATTCAGGACATGGTAAATTCAGGTCATACCGGCAACCGAATCAATCTTGAGTGCTTGAAGATAGACTTTTTAATAGCTTGACGTATCCACCAATAGGCATATGTCGGGAACCTACATCCCTTGCCCGGATTGAATTTCTCAAAGGTCTTCATCAACCCACAGCATCCGTCCTAAAATCAATAAACATTTACAACATGGAACATGATGTCAAATATAGGTTCTGCAGGAGCAATGTAACAGAGTGAAAACCTGAACAAGGTCCTCGATGTCAAGGCCATATCCCTGGTACTTCCTAGCTACATGTATCACAAGCCGGAAGTTGGAGCGAGCCATCTTCTCCCTGCAGCGTCTTCCGACATGTATCGAAGACTGCAGGTCCTTGCAGCTCATTCCTACGGCCTGAGCCCACTCCTGAAGAGTCGGCTCATGGCCACATTGCTCTTCTAGTCTACGTTGGGCCTCCTCTAGTTTCATAAGATTCTGCCGAAGTTACCAAATCTCTGAATTAGCAAGCTGAAATATTGTCTGGGCATCAAGTACAGGATACAAAAAAAAAGGACAGGATACAAGGTGTTCTAAGGCGTTCTAGAGGAAGAAAAATAGGAACTGATAAAAGGCATGCCTGTATCTGACTGAACAAGTGTTTCTCTTCCTTTGCCGTCAAGAATTCTGTGGTCTCTGGATCCCGTAGGAACAACCTGAATGGCTCGTCCGGCCCCAGAACTCTGCCATACTTCTTCGACTTGTCCTTCCTGGAGTCGGCAACGCCGCACTGAACATCACCGCTTGATGCTCGAGGAGCATTGCGTTTCTTGGACCTTCTCTCGCGCAGCCGCGTAGACCGAATGAACACCTGCCCATTGCCCAACAGCTTCTCGTATGGGTGCGACTCCACACTGGTGGAAAGCATCAAGCTGGGTGGCACTTCCAGTTGGGTAGCAGAAGTGTCTGTTTCATCTGCTAGAAACGCCACCTTCTGCATCAAAGAAGCTGAGGTTGCGCCGAGACCCAGTCGCGGACCTGATTCCGGTGACGACGTTGAAGTGCTCAAGAGAGTAGAAGTGTCCTTTTCACTGCCAATGTTTATTCAGCTGGGTTCAGAACACAAGGAGAAACAATTTGGGCACAGGAACGCAATTAGAGACTGCACATCATTACCCAAATGCCTGCTGGTAAATCACTTGCCGCTGCAGGTCTCGCAGGTAGCTCTCGAACTCGCCCTCTGCCCCCTCCTCTTCGCCTTTGAGCCTCGTCTTCCCTTGGGTGTGCTGCTCCAGAGCCTTAAGAGGAGAACATGTAAGAAACTGAATAAATCAGCACTGCCAACCATTCATTTAAGTGAATGATCCTCTTTCTACGCGCATTTAGCTAAGCTGTCGTGGATGGATGGATGGACGGGCAACCAACCATGTCCAGCAGGAACTCCAGCAAGGCCTTCTCGCCCTTGAGCGACACCGAGCCTTGGACAGCCTGCTCCTCGGCGGCCACCAGCGACGGCGAGTAGTGGCACGCCGTGGACGCCCGGCCGGCGTTGTCGTGTATCATTGGAACTGCCATGTTAAACCAGAGCAGCGTGAGAGCCAGTATACCAGAATCAGAGGAAGGCAAGAGCGTGTATGTATAAAGATGTACGTACCTGAGGTGCGCGAGGGGGATGGGGAGGAGGCGGCGCCCCTGAAGTTTGGAGAGGAGGTGGGGAAGAGGGGCGACGAGAGGAGGCTCCGGCTGGAATTCATGGAGGGGAGCCAGGATCCTGGGCGAGGCTGGCTGGAAGAAGAAGCTGAGCGCACTTTGTCTGGTTCAGTGTCCTCCCCTCCTATCCGTTTTCATCAGAGGTCAGCTATTTATTGGTCAGGCAGATGGTGGTGACTCGATCAGCAGATCAGCCATGGCTTCCTTCCCTTTTTACTACCTACTCCTATGCTCCAGCTGAGCTTCAGTCCAGCTGAGGAGAGCAGTGAGCAGCAGCAGCCGATTGATTTTGATATGGAGGAGGCCAGGATAAGGCGAGCGAGCAGCGCCATGGATTTTCTCTGCCACGCCGACCCCACACACTGTCACGTCGGTGATTCACTCCATTATTTCTAAATATTATACTGTACAGTAATCAAGATTGAAACTTGATTTACTTCACCTGCAAGCTCGATCTCGCCGGGATGCGCCGCGCCGTCCCGCTCGTCCTCGGCCTCGACGGGACCCTCGCTGCAGGTGGGCGACGCTTCACGGCGGACGGCGTGGCGGCGTACGCGGCGGTGAGTGGCGACCGCAACCCGGTGCACCTGGACGACGCCTTCGCCCGCTCCGAATCCGCCGGCGCCGCGTTACGGCGCGGCTGCCTCGTCCACGCCATGCTCGCCGCCTCCATCCATGTTCCCCGCCCTCATCGCCTCCCATCATCCCTCTCTGGCATTCCGCTAGTACCAAATTAAGATCCTCACGCTCTTGCGACCTGCTAGATTATAAAAGCAGTGACAACTCCTGTGGTAACACAACTCTGCCATGTTGGTCTAACTGAATTCACTCGAAAAATCAATTTTTTTTATGTCCGAATTCTGAACCTCACCAAACAGTAATTACCACCAGAGCAACACAGCAGAATGAGACGTCAGACCAGGCCACATAGACATCGCCAACTTCACAAGGGCGCCTTTGGCTCTCACGTGCCCCGTAGTTTTTGGGTGTTTGGATGCCCGGTCGTCTCCACATTGTTGCACAGCATGGGTTATAAAGCAACTTTGGGACAGATCTGGAAGAAACGTCCACTTTGACCGTTTTTCTAGGGATAGGCTCAGACGCAACGAAAATTGACAACGCCGTTTTTTCAGGCGCTCGGCTGCAGCATAGCGCGAGAAGGCGAAATCCTAGCGGCGTTGCGCGGCAAAGGTAGGGGTAACCTCCCTCTTCGGTTACCCTCTTTATTAGCCCCTTCCTAAAATTTTCATTTTCCCAATTTTCGCACCGGCGGCGGCTGTGGCAACCGAGATCTGGCATTGCGCATCTGACCCTGGCCGTGGGCTGGATGAGGAGCTCCTCCCTTCAGTCTCCGGCGCCAAACCAGGGTCGTTGTTTGTCGTTGCCTATTCGACGGTACTCCAGAGGAGGGATCCTCAAGGAGGGAAGAAGAAGTAGGGGCTATAGGGCAGAGACTCCTCGGGACGGTGGTACGCGATTTACCCAGATTCGGAACACCTGCACGATGACAGGGCCTACTGCTGCTTGTCTGGAATTATCTGGGCGCTTTCGCGTTGTTACAATGAGTTGTGGTTCTGCCTCTAGGGCTCCCAGGATCCGGCTTATAAAGGCGCACGGATCTAGGGTTTACATGGAGAGTCCTAGCCGGAATACAAGTTGCTTAACTACGGATTACTACATTGCCGTGCACGTCAAGGATCCGCCTTTCCTTATACGTCGTACCGGATCCGGCTACCCTTGATGGGTCAGGCCGGATCCGACTCCCAGGGTCGGTTGGTGGATCCGGCTCCTTGTTCCTGAGCTGGACTTCATCCTTCTTGATCTACAGCAATTGGGCCGCCCGATGGGCCATATGCCACCATCACCGTCTATGGGCCACCCGGGCTTGCCGGATCCAGGCACTGTCGATGGTACGCCTATGAAGTATACCCACAACATTGTTTCTAGTCACGGCGGAGCCCGTCTCCGACTTCCGACCGTCTCCATCGTCTGCCATGACAGAGGTAAGGGGAAACTCCTCTGCTCTATTGTAGTGTTAGATTCATGTTGGTAGAATTTGTTGGGTTCGATAAGAGCGTTCGTAATGCTTAGATCTTGTTTGAGTAGACCGACCAGCTCTAGTTTGTGCACCACGCCGCAGCACTCATCATTTGCATACAAGCCTGGATCTCGATGGTGCACAAGAGAGCAGTTAGGCATGTTGCTTTTCCTCCTGTCATGTACGGTCCTATGTTACAATAAAATCAGGAGAGGATGGCCAACCTGAACTACACATCTACAACTGCAACGATCTAGATGTTATCCAGATGCTTCGGATGAGAAGAGCCCCTTTCTATGCACATGTGAAAACGTTTAGGGATAGAAGCCTGCTGGTTGGTAGCATCCACACATCTGTTCAAGAACAAGTCGCAATATTTCTTCATGTCGTGAGTCATAATCAGAGGTTCAGAGTCATCCATAGCACATTTAGGCGATCCACGGATACTGTCTCTCGGTACTTCCAGCAGGTGTTATATGCTGTTGGGGAGCTCATAGGTGAAATGATCAAGCCAACATCAATGAACACACCACCCAACATCAAGAACAGCTACAGGTGGTTCATGTATTTCAGGGTGAGTACAAAATCATGTTCGTTCTATTTATCAGATGTGTGGTACTGTCAGAAATATGACTGTGTGCTAATTGTTAGACAGGATTGCATTGGGGCTATTGATGGTATTCATGTGACTGCAAAGGTACCGAGATCAATGTCTGCAGCATTCCGCGGGGGTAAGCACTACACCAGCCAAAACGTGCTAGCAGGTGTGGATTTCGATATGAGGTTCACATACGTGCTTGCTGACTGGGAGGGTTCAGCTCATGATACAAGCATCATGTCGGATAGCTTGGCAAGGTCTGATGGGTTGCAAATCTTTGAGGGTAAGTTCTTCCTTGGAGATGCTGGATATGCATGCCGACCTGGTATTCTAACTCCCTTCAGGAAAACAAGGTACCACCTCAACGAGTTTACGACAAGGAACCAACCTTAGAATGCGAAAGAGTTGTTCAATCTGAGACACCCAAGCCTTAAAGTCACCACTGATAGGACCTTTGCTGCATTGAAGAACAGGTTTAAGGTCATTTGACAAAGAGATATTCTTACCTACATTAATGCTAGTGTTGAAAGATTACAATTCTTTAGATATAGGCACTCAAACCTTGATTCGCCATATTGATTTTGGATCTTCTCTCATGGTTGCCGTGAAAAGTATTATCCTTGCAGTTTTTTTTGTTCCGGCTGCTATGTTTTTGATAATGGTGATTCGTATTCTCAGCTCTCCAACTACGTCGACAAGACTGGTCGGTTGTTATTTCCTGACATACTGGTGTTGGTACTTTTGTCAATGTTGATTGTCTATTTTAATAGTTGCATGCGCGCTCACGAAATCTTGCCATTGAAGTTTAAATTAAAATTATGGGAGAACATACGTTGGTATTTGTAGATGTATGGATTGTTATCTATGTTTGGATGTTTTCAGAGAAATACAAAATTGTGTCATGGAAAAAAGTAGTTTGAAAATCTCAAAGATTTGTTAGTATATTTTAAAATTTAATTTATATTCGTTGCATACAGCTTGTGTATCTCTATCACAGACTATTTGTTGGTACATTTTTTAAAAGAGCATATATTAATATCGCGGAGATACCAATTACATCCGGTCTCTGCAATAACATCATGCCCTAATGGCATAAAGGATGCACACAACCAAAAAAGATAGAAGAATTACAAAAAAAAAGTTCCGCTACAGAGATCGAAAACTCGAAATAGCAACACTGACACCACCAAGACAACACCAGAAGATCAGCTTCTCCATAAGCGATGGCTCCAAGAAGGAAACAGTGCACAAACGATGTTGTCGCCCGATCACAGATCTTAGATTTTCACCCTGAAGAAAGTCCTCTCTCTCTCAAAACAATGCCTTCAACAAGAACATTGCCAGGCACAACCAATTAAGGCCAGACCTTGGATTTTCATCCTGAAAAATAGAACTCTAAACTTCTCCTGTGTAGTCGCCCCCACATACAAGTCATTGTTCGAAGTCACGAAACTCTATGCCAATTCCACCTCACCACTAATATCCGACCACCGTTACTCACTACTAGGAAAACCCTTACCGCCGGCGCACCATTTTGGCCTACTGCGGGCGCACCCGAGCCCGCCGGTGCAAACAGGCCGGTGATAACTGGCTACTGCTGGCGCACCGGCCTGTGCGCCGGCGGTAGCTCAGTTACTGCCGGCGCACAGGGCTTGCTTCGCCGGCAATGAGGTGTACCGCTAGCGCACGTGCAGCTGCGCCGGCAGTAGGTGCTGTCAGCAGTGGCGCGTGCGCTGTGCGCCGGCAGTAGGGGATGGAGGTGCGCCGGCGGTATAATCCGAAAATTCAATTTTTACAGCATTTTCCAGCGTATTACAATGCATATTTATATCATCCAATACAATAGATATTTATACAGCAGTACATGCAATATGAAAAGCACATAGAGAGCCAAGTCTCATTTCGGTATCAATACACAAATAGGCAAGTCTCGTTTCGAAATGTTGATTCATACAACATACATGCAACACCGAACGACGAAGTTTCACAAAGTTAGAAGTCTCGGTACATAGTCGTCACAAGTGTCGTCATACACCTCACAATGTAGCTACTAACCTAAACTACAATCACATAAAACATGACCATAGTCACGATGAGCATCATCACGAAGGCCATGGTCTTCATCCGGTTCCTCCTCATGTCCCTCATCTCTCCCGCTAGATAACGCGCGTATCTTCCTTCCGCCTCCACCCTAGTGGGGTATCCCTTGTAGTTGTTGCCGCTGAAGCGGTGCACCTGTCTCCGACAGTCCTCCCAGTCGTCGTAGACTCCAGGAACCCTCCCCTTGTACACGACATATGTCGTCGGCATCTCTATGCACAAGACAAATAAAACGTCAGTACCAATGCAATTAACAAGCGCCAACTCAAATAAGAGACGAGTAGTATGAACTAAATAGCATGTGCCTCATACTTTGTTGGTCGAAACAAATATTAACATTCCGGGATGGTGTCAGTGAGGCCAGGTAGGATGCACAAGAGATTGATATTTGTGCCATCACACCAGGCTCACTGGCGCCACCCCGGAGTGTACAAGTGACCAAACATTCTAATCATCGGCCAATGCAATTAACAAGTGCCAATTCAAATAAGAGACAAGTAGTATGAACTAAATAGCATGTGCCTCATACTTTGTTGGTCGAAACAAATATTAACATTCCGGGATGGTGTCAGCGAGGCCAGGTAGGATGCACAAGAGATTGATATTTGTGACATCACACCAGGCTCGCTGGCGCCACCCCGGAGTGTACAAGTGACCAAACATTCTAATCATTGGCCAATGCAATTAAGAAGTGCCAACTCAAATAAAAGACAAGTAGTACGAAGTAAATAGCGTGCCTCATACTTTGTTGGTCGAAACAAATATTAACATCCAGGGATGGAGTCAGTGAGGCTAGGTAGGATGCACAATAGATTGATAGTTGTGGCCATCACACCAAGGCTCACTGGCTCCACCCCCGAGTGTATGAGTGACCGAACATTCTAATCATCGGCGAACTCCAAATTCGAGCCAAGTAAGGGTCGAGTAAATGCAAATGATTAAGGTAATCTCTTGTAATTATAGAAATATATAGCAAAGTAAATGTAATTATAGACGCAGGTTCACATGCACATAATCTAGAAATATATAGCAAAGTAAATGTAATTATAGACGCAGGTTCACATGCACATCCATACAACTAAATAAAAGCGACAAGTCGATCGGGCCGGAATATATAGCAATTACAGTACGGAAGTTCATGGACATATCGTTCAAGCTTAAGCAAAAGAGTTGCCGTCGTAGGATCAGGTTGTAGGCTTAGGGAGGAATGGACGGCAGCCCTTCAGCGTGTTGAATGGCATGTCATCACGCGACATCTCCAAGCGGAGTTCTATCTCGTCATTAGGTGGTAGACCATAGCCGTAGAAGAACGCGCTAGACCTATTGTTGACATCGTGCAGGATTGTCGTGCAAATCAACTGCTGGATGCGACCCCAGTTTTTTCTCAGCTCTCTATCGTCGACATCCGCCATGTTTTTTAACCTTTTTCTGAGAGTCTCTGGCAACAACATGTCATCTGCGTACTTTATATACTCCTGCATCTGAAGGATGGCGTACCACGCGTCCATCCCATTGTCTTCCGACGATTGCCCGAGGCAAGCGAAGTTGGTTGTGTGGGTTAAGGCCAAGCCTCCTCGTACTTTCCTCTGTACTTTGAGGGGGCCTATCTTGGCGGCGAAGCCGGTGAGAGCATCATTGAGAATGGCCTTGATGTAGGTGTAGTCTTTCTTCTTGTCCCTACCCGAGTCGAGATAGATTGCATGCGAGTGTTGCGGGTGCACGACGATGAGGGTGCAGAACTTGTCTCTGCGGGAAACACATGGATTAACCTTTGCAAATGCAAATGGAGATATAGGATAGAATGGTAATGGGGATTAGCGAGTGATTACTTACTCGGCGAAGTAAGGGATGAGAATGCCGCTCTTTTTAATGTTCGCCAGCAAGAAATCCTCGACCTGCTTGGTGGCAATCGCCCGATCCCCATCGTTGCAGATGATGCTCTCCCGCATATAGAAGGGGTCCATTATCGCGATGCCCGGCATCCCCTCCTTAACGATCTGGGAAGACAGGCTAAGAGCAACTAGCCGAACCACAGAAAAGTGGAGCATTTTCATGCGAAAGACGTCGAAGATGTCATTGAACCGGATGAAGCACAAGTCCGCGGGGTACTTTTCGACAAAGTTCATGCCAGTTGGCACCTTCGCCACGTACAAAGGGTAAGCATGATCTTTTGCATTGAGAAGTTGCTTCTCCACATAAAGGATAGAGTTATGCAAGCTCCTCATATCTGGGGTGAGTATGTTGAGGACATGCTCCGGCAGCATCGGTTCACCCAAGTGATGCTCAGGCCGCCAATTGTTTGGCAACTTGTCAAGGTGTCAGACCGTGTCCTTGGATTTGGCCGCCTCCTTGGCTTTGGCGTCCTTCTTCGCTGGCCTCTTCCGCTTCTTGGGTTGTACTGGACCACCATCCATCGCCGTATTGGCCGTAGCACAGAGTGTGTTTGGGCTCAGCATGTTTTTGGCGGCGGCGGTGGCGGCCTCCTCAGGCGTTTCCTCCTCAGCTGTTTCTTGAGAATCGAACAGCTTCTTGGAGCACAGATATTTCGAGGTCGCCGCGTTCGGATCCACTGGGGCAACTTGTGAAGACGTGGGAATATCCCATTGGAAGTCGTCACATTCGTACGCCTCGACCTCTAGCGCCGCTAGCTGTTGCGGTGGGGCGCTGACCTCTGGCGCCGCTGGCTGTTGTGGTGGGGCGCTGACCACCGACGCCGCTGGCTGTTGTGGTGGGGCGCAGACCACCGGCACCGATGGCTGCTGTGGAGGGATCCTGACCTGTGGCGCCTCAAGGTGCTTTCCTTTGCTTGCCGTCGACCCCGAGGAGGTGTTGATCCTAATTAGGGTATTCGGCCATAGCAGTACCCAACCCTTTAGTGAGGTCAGCTTCAACGGGCTATCGGCACCTTCCGGTTGATTAGGAGGAAACAAATCCTCATAGCCCGGTAACGCCTGATCCACTTCAACCTGGTAAACATCATCGGTCATATCTCGTGTGTGCCACTTCTTATCTAGAGGCCGAATGATGGACCCCCTCGCGACGTCTTTGAGTTCATCGTTCACTTTCATCAGAAAGGTGCATGGCGTTGAGAGCGCCTGCGAGAACATGTGTACGGCGTTACAGAGAGGGCAAGGATGACAAAACTAATATATTAACTTGATGTACACTAGCTTAATTACCGTGAGGGCGTTGAGCTCGGCTAATGTCGACGGGCCGGCACATGCGGCGGCGGGCGTGCAAGTGACGGAGGGGCTGCTACCCGGCATGGCCGGTGAATCCCTAGCACCTGCGACATTGCCGCCGGCTGGAGGAGTCTCCATTATAACATCGTCATTGCCGGCGGCCGGCGGCGCCATCGAGTTGCTGGCGCCGAAGCTAACCACTTGCATTTGCGGGGGGGGGGGGGGGGCAGGGGCTTGTTTGCCACCCTCATACCACGTGACGACATCGTTGAAATCTGCTTGGAATGAAGCGGCGACTTCAGCTTTGATATCAGGTACGAGTGAAGCTTTGAGTTGCGGTACCAAACCAACTTGGACTTGGGCTATGATTGAGTCCCTCATTTCCTCCGCCTCCCGCTGCTTCCTGTCATTGCGCGCATTTTTATCGGCCGCAGACGACAAGCCATAGTGACCATGCTTGTGGCCTGTACCGGCGCCAGCCACACGGCCTCTATGCGGCCTTCTCGTAGGTGAATGCTCATTAACGAGGTTTATCGCCCGTACGAGAGGTTTGTCCCAGGCTACCCTGCCCGTCGACGCCTGGGACGAGGAGCCTTCGTCCCATTGAGAAAGTCTTTGTCTTTCTTCTTCCTGCGGAAGAAACGTGAACCATTTAGAAATGTTGGTACTATTATATGAACGATACTTGATCTAATTAAACCGGTAAATTGCTTACCAGTTTTTTCTCCAACGCCAGGACCTTCTCGTCGTTGGTGAACCAAATTATATCGGTTACCACCTTGGGGTCCGTGACAAGTTCCCCGGTTAGTTTCTTTTTATGGTACCGGGACCTGATAAATCTTCTTTCAAGCGGGTCCTTGTACTTGAGCCAGGGGTTCTCAATGCCGGCATTTATATAGGCCTCGTCCTCCTTCGCCCAATAGGGCTCCTTTCCCTCATACCTACGGCTTCCAAGGTTGTGGTTGTCGATGTTAAGCTCCCACATTTCCTTCCCCCACTCCTTGCGATTCTTGGTCGCTTGTAGCTCTTCATTGGCCAAAAAAGCATCAAAGTCCGCTTGCGTAACATGCGGAAAGGAAGAGTGGACCTCTTCGAAACCTTTGCCTTCAGCAATCAATTTTCTCACCATGTACTTATAGCTGCTGAGGTGTTTGGTGAACTTCAGCAGGGCTTGTGAGTTCACAATGTTTTGGGTTTCATGAGTGGAGGAGAAGTCGTCTAGAAACTTGTATCGTGAGTGCAACCTCGCAATGAGCTGGACTCGCAAATGCGCTTTGTTCTTCCCTCGGAGGTCCGTCTCGTTGAGATTGACGACCTCTCGGAGGATTGCTGCCATTTGGTTGCCGTACCACTTGGCAACATCCTTAGGCGCCACCGGCAAACCACTGGCGGGGTCCACCTTTGTGACTGTGTCTCTGCCGGTGGCGACCGTGTTTGAGCGCCTTGCCTTCCGCGGCCGCTTGGAGCCACTTGTCCCGGTGCCACTACTCCCGGCGGCGCCGCTTGGCTCGTCGCCACTTGTCTCGCCGCCACCCCCGGCGGCGCCGGTTGGCTCGTCGGCACTTGTTTTGCCGCCACCCCTGGCGGCGGCACTTGTCTTGTCACCGCTTGGCTCGTCGTCGCCACTATCCCCAGTGGCATCCTCCATCTCATGGTCCTCGTCGCCACTACCCCCAGCGGCCGCAGCATCCTGCTCCGTCCTAAAGAAGAACTTATTGTAGTGCGCCTCTAACTCTTCTTGAGATGACATGGTGGCTTGCACTAATAGAAGATGAAAAGAGTTAGAATTCACGGAAAAAATCGGCATGACCTTTGCTAAAAATTGGTCATGCGGAGTGCTATAATTGCCGGAACGGAAATGAATCAACATTCCTGCACTCAATAGCAACTCAATCCCTGTAACAGAAATGCAAACATATATATAACAACTTCACCGGAGCTCAACCATCACCATAACCAGCAATACAGTAGCATAGCATTTTTTTTTCATTTAGCACTCCACCTAAATCAACATAATATCCAACCATTGGCAAGGTACTCCACCTAATGCATCACCTAATGCAGCATGCAGCCCAAGTACTGTGATATTAAATAGCCTGTACTTAAGCAACATAATATCCAACCATTGGCAAGGTAAAACAATAACCGAAAAAAAGCCGAAATGAACACACTAACTACAGTAGAAAAATAGCCGAAATGAACACACTAACTTATAATTGGATAGATCACAGTGATGAGGTCTTGCACTCTCTGCAATGCTCCTCTGATTTTAATTTCATTTTTACAAACTCTGTTTTCAAAATCACACCTACCAATCTACCATAGCATCTCCTGTTGCCACCAGAACAATCCGCATAAGTCATCAACAGGGAAGCTTTGTATCCTGGCCACCATGAAGCATTTTGGGATTTGGTGGACGATTCTGTTTCAGACATTTTTTTACGTTAAAAGAGATTCCTCATTAAGCTGGTTGCAATCGTTCAGAAAGAGTTGAACCTGGGCAGGAACACGACAGTCTCAGGTGCAAACCATTCCATTCTATCAACACGAGCCAGATTAGAAAAGCTCGTGAGCCACTACATTATTACAATCTCTTCTAACTAAAGACACACCACAGCTAGGCAAGATCCTTCTGATGCGATCTATTTCCCTGTACAAGAAACATATTCTTGACATATCCTGGGAGTTGGCATTGACAGTATACGCAACAGCTGAACAATCAGACTCAGCAACAGAGGGCTGTACGCCCATATCAATGCAGAAAGAAAGAAGACTGTGGAGCTCGTGAGTGTCAAGGTAATTCTGCAGGAAAACTGCAGAACACTCTGAAGTACACTAGTACAGAGGCCATCATCCTGAAATGTCCCACCCTTCTTTCAGTAATTAAACTAGAGAAAGTACTAGAAGATGGACAGAGGCGTACAATTCTTACACATACGCAAACAAAGCAAAATCTCAGTTGTTTTTGCATATAGAGGGCAAACATGCAGTATCTCCTTCTTTTTAGACTATTTCTCCTAGATGACACCACCAAACAGAGCATTTTATATATATGGCAGTAGCATAACTGTTTAGTTTCAAAAATTGGCATCTGCATACATAACTGTTTAGTTCCAAAAAACAGAGCATTTTATATATATGGCAGTAGCATATATATGGTTCATTTTAAAATTGGTTTAGTTTCAAACCAGAGAGCTTAATTGTTACTGTAATTTATATAAATTGGCAGTAGCATAAGCATTGCATTTTGCATTTCATTTTAAAATTGGTTTAGTTTTACAATTGGCAGTAGCATAAGCATCTGCAACATCATTTAACTAGCACAATTAGCACAATTAGATGATATTTCATACATCTGCGCCGGGGGCTGTGATGATTCATTCCTGGAGCTACGATCTTGTGATCTTGTGATCGATGCCGGGCGCTCTACGTGTAGAAGGAACTCCAATGAACCCTAATCCCTAGCAGGAACCCTAGCCAGGAGGGGGGAAGGTGGAGGGAAGGGGAGAGGGGAGGGAAGAGGGGAGGGGGGAAGGTGGAGGGAAGCTCACCGACGGTGACGGTAGCGATGACGGTGGCGACGACGGTGGCCTCTCCTCCTCCTCCTCGATGTGCGGCGGCCTCCTCCTCCTCGATGTGCGGCGGCCTCCTCCTCCTCGATGTGGTGCGGGAAGGGCGTGGGGATGGGCGTCCGCGGCGGCGTGGCGGGGCTGGTGGAGGACGGTGGCTCGATCTGTGGCGGGGCTGGTGGAGGACGGTGGCTCGATCGGTGGCAGAGAAGAAAGGGGGGATTTGGGGGCTAAATCTGTGGAGAAGGAAGAGGAAGAACGGTTAAGTCCAAGGTATACCTGTCCACCGTTACTGCCGGCGCACCAGCATACGCGTGCGCCGGGGACAAGCCACCCCTGGCGAACGTAGATGCTGGTGCGCCGGCAGTAACGGTGGACAGGTATACCTGGGACTTCCTCTCTATTTCTGTTTCTGTCTATGTTCTTTTTTCTTTTCTGCTTCTTTTTTTCTTTTACTTATTTTCTTTTATACTTCTAAGATAATAATATGAAGTAAATATACACTACCATTTTTTAACCTATATAAAAATATAACATTAGAAATTTTAGATGTCATACATTAGTTACAAATAAAGTTTAATTAGCCGATCTTGCTTGCGCATATTTCAATATATATAGGTCCTCAACTTGACATACATAATATGAGTTATGTATTACAAAAAAATATAAACTTAACTTTATATGTCATACATTGCAAATAAAGTTTTACATCATCGATCGAGAAGAGTGTTTCACTTTCTTCTTGCTTTTCTTGCTCGTCGTTGAATAATTTAGCCCCGTGTCGTGACTTCTTCTTTTGAAGGGTCGACCTGACCTCGGTAGCGTGGTCCTGCTTCTTCTTGTGGTGTACGTTGTGTCTTCATCCTCGGATTCTTCCATCACTGGGTCTCCGACCTGCCCTTCGAAGTCTTCCTCGTTGGCGACTCCATCCATTCCGACGATGGTCCTCTTGCCTCTCCTCACGATAACATGGCTAGGCCTGGATGGGTCGGTTATGAAGAAGCATTGGTGCATGTGTTTAGCTAATACCCATGGCTCATTTTGCGCGGTGGCGTTCATGGACTTTGATTTGTTGGCTTCGGGTAGAAACATTGTGGTGAAATACCGGTCTTCTTTTGTGACGCTCTTAGCCCATCTGATACGGAACATCGGCACTTTCTCTCTAGCGTAGCTAAGCTCCCGGATTTCCTCGATCCTTCCGTAGTATCTAGTCTTTACGTCACCCGTATAGGAATCCATCGTTACCCCTGAGTTCTGGTAAACATTGTTCTTGTCTTTTTCTTCCGTGTAGAATGTGTACCCGTTGATATCGTACGCTTGGTAAGTCATGATGTTGGGCGCGGGGCCATGTGACAAGGCCAATACTAGTTTATCCTCGTTACAATCCATTGGTGGGGGATTAGCATCAATATGGTCTTTGAACCAGCGCGCGAAAGAGGAGTTGTGCTCTCTGAATATTTCTGCTTCCGTCATCGGCTTGCCACTGTTCTCTATCATGGTTTTGTGCTCTTTCAACCAAGGATCGATCAAGTCAATGTGTTGTAGCGCTACTAAGTTGGCCCTGTCAAAGTCGGAAGTACGACCAGACATGTGCACGTGCAGTTCCTTCCTTCTATTTTTGTGGCCTACTCCCTCGAACCTGCGGAGGTGCTTGTTTTGAGGCAAACCAACAGGGTCCTCGATGTCTAGATAATTCATGCAGAAAGAGATGCACTCTTCGGTGAGCCAGCCCTGGACGATGCTTCCATCCGGATGCGACCTGTTATGAACGTATCCTTTAATGAACCCATTCATTCTTTCAAACGGCATCATATTGTGTAGGAATGCCAGCCCTAGATTGGTGATATCATCCATGATATGGACCAACAGATGGACCATCACGTCAAAGAATGTTGGCGGGAAGTACATCTCAAGCTCACATAGGATCACCACGATCTCTTCCTAGAGCCTTGCGAGTTTCTTCACGCTTATCGACTTCCAAGTTATGACGTCGAAGAAGTTACAGAGCCCAGTCAGCGTTGCACGGACATGGTCATCCATTATACCTCGGATTGCAACCGGAAGAATCTGCGTCATCATCACGTAACAGTCATGAGACTTCATGCCGCTGAAGTTTCGTTTCTTGGGGTCCATGTATCTGCTTATTAGCCCGGAGTAACCGAAGGGCACTCTGACTCCTAGAAGGCAATTGAAAAATTGATCGACCTCAGCCGGACTAAAAGTGAAGCAGGAGGGGGGCAGTAATAGTCTGGCTGCTTAATCCTTTTGCGCTTCTGACCGCCATCCGTCTCCTCCTCCGACTGTCCGTCTTGGGTCGAAGGGATCTGAAGCTCTTCCCTGATGCCCAAAACTTTTAGGTCGTGTATTGCTTTCGGCCCATCTTTGGTCCGGTCCGGCATGTTGAGAAGAGTGCCAAGCAAGCTCTCGCACACGTTCTTTGTGATATGCATGACATCAAGGCAGTGAGGTGTATCGAGAATTTTCCAGTACGGCAAGTCCCAAAACACGGACCTCCTTTTCCATACACCAATGAGCGGCGTCGTTGCCTTTTTCTTCTTCTCTCCAGGCTTTTGACGAATCTTTCCCGGCACAGGGCACTCCTTCCAACCTTTCAGTAATGTATCGATCTCTTCGCCGCTCTTCTTACGTGGAGGTCCTCGGGGTTCATCTGTACCATCGAACAGATCTCCACGCTTTCTCCACGGGTCAGTCTTATGTAGCCACCTTCGATGCCCCATGTAAACGGTTTTTGAAGAGCCGGGATCCTTACCAAGCTGCAAAAACACCGTCTCTTCCATGCACCTGACACATGCCTTGTGTCCATCGTACACCTGGCACGAAATATAACCGTATCCGAGGTAGTCCTGCACCGTCGTGATCAACGTGGCTCTCAAAGGGAAATATTCTTCCTCGACGGCGTCCCATGTATCTACCCCTTCCTCCGCCCACAACGTTTCAAGCTCCTCCTTTAATAGTTCGAGATACATGTTGATATCGTTTCCTGGCTGTGTCGGCCCTTGAATTAGCATACTCATCTGTATGTACTTCCTCTTCATGCACAGCCAGGGCGGGAGGTTGTAGATCCATACAAACACGGGCCATGTGCTATGTGTGATGCTCTGGTTTCCGAACGGATTGAATCCGTCCGTGCTCGCACCCAACCTGATGTTTCTGGGATCTGCCCCGAAACTTCCGAATTCATTGTCTAACGCTTTCCACTGGCTTGCATCCGAAGGGTGTGTCAGCACTGGGTGTTCAATCTGCTCTACATCATTCAGCAATGCCTCCTTTCTTTCAGCGTGCCAGCGCATGAGCCTTGCTTCCTTGCGGTCCGCGTAGAATCGTTGCAGCCGGGGGGCGAGCGGGAAGTACCACACAACTTTCCGAGGAGCTTTCTTCTTCCCTTTCTTGTACCGTTCAGCGTCACACAACGGTCATTTGGTCTTGTCCACGTGCTCCTTGCGATAAATGATACAGTCGTTGATGCAGGCGTGATATTTTTCGTGGGGTAAGTCGAGAGGGCACGTGATTCTCTTGGCCTCGGCTAGACTACCAGGACACGTGTTCCCGGCAGGAAGGAGATCTTTCACGTATTCCAGAATATCGTCGATGCTTGTGTCCGTCCATCCGTGTTTCGCCTTCATCTGCAGCACATCGAGCGCTACTCTCAAGCGGGACTCCTCCAACCCGCGACCTGAGTCGTACAACGGAGTATTTGAGTCTGTCTCCAGTTGCTCAAGCTTTGATTTCCGCTTGGCGCCTTTCGTCTTTTCGAGAAGCAGATCTTGAAGATGAGGGTCCCGCACGACTGAAGCTAGCGGCACCTCTTCGTCGTCGTCAAGGTTATTGTCCGCGTCTTCAACATTTTGTTCATCATGATACTGATCTGCATCGTCCTGTGCGACAAACTCTTCATCGTCATCAATATCATGATGCCCTCCTTCTTGCCGGCTATTACCACCTGCTGCCGTCGCCCCATTGACCTCCGCGCCATCATCACTCATTCATTGAGTGTGTCCATGCATGAAACCATTAGTGAGCAGGTGCCCCTGCAATTTGCCTGAATAGGGGTCAAACCATTTCCCTAGTTTGCACTTTCGACACGGACACAATACCTCCGTGAGGTTATTTTCATACATGTCGGTGTTGGGGGGATGACCCCCGGTATGCCAAAGGCATGCCGAACCGGATGGTTTGAGCCATCAAAGTACCGGTTTAAAAGTTATTCCGGATAACAAGAATTGGTTCTATGCAAAGTGAATCATGCCGGTATCCTAGGAGGGGTATACCGGAACCGGCGAAGAAGGTACCGGAGTACCGGTACAGGCTACACTGTAGCACGTCGGCAAGACTGGTCAAAGATTCTCTCGAGAGCTAGAGGACAAGGATGAGCGAAGCACTTCAGCTTTAAACGAAGCCCTGACGTCTAAAGCAGATGATGACGTAAAAGGTACCGGAGGATGTCACCGCTCCTGATTAAAGACATACCGGCGTCACCGGTAGCCAAAGTGGCTTTATAAAGTAGTTTGTTTAGTCAAAGATGCCATTAGGGTTTCCTAGGGTTTCTTCCCCTGTAAGCCACCCTCTCCCCTATATAAGGAGAGGGTGTTGGGATTCGTAGCATAGAAAACAAAAAAATTCCTATCGCAAGAACGAAGAACAAGCCAAGATCCAATCAAGAAGATGGTAGCAACGAGGTGAAGATCAACATACCCTTGAAGATCACAAAGCGTTAACGAGATCAGATCTCGTGGTGGATGTAGACGATCACTTGCCGCTTGCAAAAGCGCGTAGAAGATCTTTGGTGCCACGAACGGGCAGCACCTCCGTACTCGGTCACACGTTCGGTGTTGATGATGACGTCCTCCTCCCCGTTCCAGCAGGCAGCGGAAGTAGTAGATCCTCCTCGGAATCCCGGTAGCACGACGGCGTGGTGGCGGTGGTGGTGGAGATCTCCGACAGAGCTTCGCCTAACCTATGTGGGAGAGAGAGGGAGGAGGGAACCGCTAGGGTTTCTGGGAGAGGGGGCTCTTTGGGGGTGCGGCCAAGGTGGTATTGGTGTGGCCGGCCAGCCCCTCCCCTCCCCTCTTTATATAGGTGGAAACCCCCAAGAGTTGTAGTCCAAGTCTTCGAATAAGACCCCAACAACAAAACCTCCCATAGGTGGGAAACCTACTCAAGGGGGGAGTCCTACTCAAGGTGGGACTCCCACCTTTCCTTGAGGGGGGTTGGCCGGCCACCTAGGTGGAGCCCACCTGGGACTCCTCCCCCCTAGGGTTTGGCCGGCCATGCAAGGTGGAGTCCCTCCGGGACTCCACTTTCCATGGTGATTTCTTCCGGACTTTTCTAGAACCTTCTAGAACCTTCCATAAATGCACCGGATCATTTCCAAACTTGGAAAGTGACTTCCTATATATGAATCTTATTCTTCGGACCATTCCGGAACTCCTCGTGATGTCCTGGATCCCATCCGAGACTCCGAACAAAACTTCGAACTCCATTCCATATTCCATATCTACTTAAACGACATCAAACCTTAAGTGTGTCACTCTACGGTTCGCGAACTATGCAGACATAGTCGAGACTCTTCTCCGACCAATAACCAATAGCGGGATCTGGAGATCCATAATGGCTCCCACATATTCAACGATAACTTAGTGATCGATTGAACCATTTACATACGATACCGATTCCCTTTGTCTCGCGATATTTTACTTGTCCGAGGTTTGATCATCGGTATCTCCATACCTTGTTCAACCTCGTCTCCGACAAGTACTCTTTACTCGTACCGTGGCATGTCATCTCTTGTGACCAAGTCACATGCTTGCAAGCTAATCAGACGACATTCCACCGAGAGGGCCCAGAGAATATCTATCCGTCATCGGGATGGACAATATCCCACTCTTGATCCATATGCCTCAACTCATACTTTCCGAATACTTAATCCCACCTTTATAACCACCCATTTACGCAGTGGTGTTTGATGTAATCAAAGTACCCTTCCGGTATAAGTGATTTACATGATCTCATGGTCGAAGGACTAGGTAACTATGTATCGAAAGCTTGTAGCAATTTGAACTTAATGACGTGATCTTATGCTACGCTTAATTGGGTGTGTCCATTATATCATTCATCTAATGACATAACCTTGTTATTAATAACATCCAATGTTCATGATCATGAAACTATGATCATCTATTAATCAACAAGCTAGTTATACAAGAGGCTTACTAGGGACTCCTTGTTGTTTACATAACACACATGTATCAATGTTTCGGTTAATACAATTATAGCATGGTATGCAAACATTTATCATAAACATAAAGATATATAATAACCACTTTATTATTGCCTCTTGAGCATATCTCCAACAGTCTCCCACTTGCACTAGAGTCAATAATCTAGATTACATGGTAAGGTACCTAACACCCATGGCATTCTGGTGTTGGTCATGCTTTGCCTTAGGGAGAGCTTTAGTCAACGAATCTGCTACATTCAGATCTGTGTGTACTTTGCAAATCTTTACTTCACCATCTTCGATGTACTCGCGAATCGAATGAAAACGCAGCTTGATATGCTTTAGCTTCTTGTGTGACCTTGGTTCTTGTGCATTGGCGATGGCACCCATGTTGTCACAATAGATGACTAATGGGTCCAATGCACTAGGAACCACACCAAGCTCAACAATGAACCTCTTCATCCATACCGCTTCCGATGAAGCCTCCGAAGCCGCTATGTATTCAGATTCAGTTGAAGACTTCGCCACCGTGCACTGCTTGGAACTCATCCAGCTAACTGCAGCACCATTCAATATAAACACGTACCCAGACTGAGACTTAGAGTCATCAGGATCAGTGTGTTGCTGCCAAAACCCACCGGCGGGCAGCGACGGGCAACACCGTAGAGCCGGGAACAACCTAGGGCTGCGGCTGGCCGAGGTCCCTCCGAGCGACGGCCCGCAAAGCCTCTGGTACACACGTCCGATGCTGATGCAAGGGCGTGCCACCTGACCTATACCTGGTCAGGAAGGTGATGAAGATGCCTCGCTTAGTTTCCTGCATGGCATACACGTAAACATTAAATACGAGCCTCGATCGGCTCTCAGGTTATCCTGTGAATCGGCTCAAGGAGCCGATCCACCCATGATTCGTACAAGGTGCACGAATATATGGTGGTCCTGCTTGATCAAGATAAAGCTAATGAGATCTACGACGATTTAGGGTTTTCACCGCATAATCGGATCATCCTACTCAGGATTGGGCCTCGCGGCCATGCACGGTGATCGTAAGCCGATCCTAGACAAGGCCTAAAAACCAACACGAGGTTGATCCCCGGAACATCCTGTCTAGGACTAGCAAACGACACCCTACGTGCCGCTGGATCCTCCCGCCCTTTGTAAGGCCTAACTATTGCAGATATTAAACTAATCCTTGATGAACAAGGAGCAATCGTAACGGATCGGATCTACTAAATAATGATCAAGCGGGGTGCCGCCCCTACACCTAAGATAGGTGTAAGGGCGGCTAGATATGCAAGGGTTGCACTACGATAGCATGTTACGCGAAGAACTATGCTAACCCTAACACATCTATGATAACTACGTTGCTCGCCATCAAAAAGGCTTCAGTACGAGCAACGCATGAACAATATAAAGCTTGTGCTGCCTAGATCGCAAGATGCGATCTAGGCAGCATGTTGCTTACCGGTAGAAACCCTCGAGACGAAGGAGTTGGCGATGCGCCGAGATTGATTTGGTTGGTTGAACGTTGGTTGTTGTTTATTCCATAAACCCTAGATACATATTTATAGTCCAGGGGACTTTCTGACTTAGACGTGCACCTAACCGTGCACGGGTAAAATTCTAACTAATCGACACGTATCCTAATATGTTACAGATACAAAGGCAAACTAGCCCAAACTCAGCATAACAGGCCGATTCACGTAATTCTTCCATGTATATTCTTCAAGTCCATCTTGATCGCGGCCCACCTCTGACTCGGTCAAATTCTGGTGATAACACATGCCCCCCTGGTTTTGGAATTGGTAATTCCAAAATCACTCTGCTTTTCCTTCGTCGGGTCATGTTGTGGCAGAACCGTTGCAGTATCATGATGCCTTGTCTCCTCAATTTCTTGTAAAATTTGATAACTTTAGCACCACTTCCTTGGAAACTGCAATGGCTTTAAATCCCCATTAGGCTCCTCCTTATTAAACTGTGCCGATTGACTAGCCTCCTTCATCCCCTTCCTCTGTTCTAGCTACCGGCACCAAAAACCCTCTTTCCCTGTAGCAATGTCTTCTTCTTCCTCCGTCTCCTCCGGCCTCTCTTTCCAATCTTCTTCCCCAAGCGAGCCAATATCGGAGCCCGAGTGGGACTTCGATCTCATGTCAGATGGCGACATGCCCCTGACCGATGAGGAGGGCGACCTCCACCTCCTCGTTGAAGGGGAACTGGAGAGCGAAAACGAGGATGACCTCCCCTCATGGAGGAACCCCACTTCCTCCGATAAGGAAGAGGAAGACGAGGATGTGGAGGAAGAAGAGGGGGAAGATGATTCCTCCTCCTCCGCTGGGTACCCGCCGGCGAAGCGCCTCCGTGCTTGGGCAGATAGTGAAGATGACGATGATGACGCAGAGGAAGAAGCTCCGGTCGAAGGCTGGGGCAGCAGTGACGAGGAGTTCTCCGGCAGTAGCGCCGGTGACAGCTACGATGCCGACGACGAGGGCAGCGAGGATTAGTGACATAGGATTAGTAGTATACGAGCAATCGGCTCTTCTTTTGTTTCTTTTTGAGCAATCGGCTCTTCATTGTAAAAAAACCATCCTTTGTTAATGAAGAAGTATTTCCAGTCAACTGTCTTGCCGATAGTCAAAGTCACAAAATCTCCAAAAAGAGCCGATGGCATCGCACCGGTCTCTACCATAAAACACGAGTAAAGTCGACCTAGCCGCCCTTCCAAACGGTAACCTGCGACCTCCATCTGAAAAGGCAAACTCAGATCCCCAAATCGCCGCCTGAGCAGTTCCAACTCAAAACCACCTACACAGATCTCGACCGCGCCGCCCCCAACTCCTTCAACGCATCCCATGGCGGAATCATCCAACACCGACACCACGGCTTCTGGTCTGAAGGTAATCCTCAACCTCCTCTCGCCGTTCGACTTGACATGGGATTAATGGCAAACACCTGGATTAATGTTTCGCTCCGCTACTAATTTAGGTTTCAGACATTCTTCTGCCACATCCTTCTCTCGCAAATTCGATGTGCCTCGGTCCTCGTTCTTCCGAGAGTCCCGCCCTGTTAATTTCGTGCGAAGCTAACAGAATCCCCTTCGTGAGCCAGAACCTAGATCTGACTTCCTGGGCCGACTGCTTGCGAGCCTGGCCTAATCCTCCTGAGGGTTGGGTAGCATGGTACAATAGAGTATCAAAAACCCATTATGCCACTTGGGAAACCATAGGGATAGCCGATGCCTTGTCATTATCATTATCTCCTCTTGAGAAGAATGAGAACATCCTGAAAACCATCGGCTACTTCTGGTCTGATGCACTGAACTGCTTCATGTTTGGCCATGGCCCTATGACACCGACTCTGCTGGATGTGGCCATGATCACAGGCCTAGACATTGCATCCCCAAGCCCTTCTGCATTCAAACTGCCAAAAGTCCCTTTCACTCTTTCCTCTAAAAGAGTGTACCGGTGGCGCCTATCTCAATCGTTATATGAAAAACAAGGGCCCCGTGACAGAGAGGGAACACACGGCCTTCCACAATTTCATGGAGCACTTCATATTCTGTGGCCCATCACTTGCTCCTACCAAGAATTACCTCTCCCTGGCCTATGAACTTGCTAAAGGCACCCAACTCGGCATAGGCAAACTGTTTCTTGGAGAGGTCTACCGATCCCTTCAACTGATGTCTGTCAAACTGTTTTCTCAAAAGACAGTTAAAACTGGCGGCCCCTGGTGGTTTATTCAGTTGTGGGCCCAACTCTACTTCCAAAACCAAATCCCAGACTTCCCACCGCTGACCACCTGCACCTTTCCGGATGTAAATGGAAAGGAAATTCGATGCACCAGCTATGGCCAAGCCCTGTATGGTCTCCCAGGCAGCAGGCTGATCCCTAAGGAAGCAGCAGGGTGGTTTAAGATTTTCTTCCAAGGCTTGGACAACCCCCTGTTCCACCCTTATACTGAATCGGCAAATTTTGAAAACCCAGTCTCTTTCCGATTGGATGACTTTGCCGATGACGCCAAAGACCCAAAGCATTTGTACTCCCTCATGACTCGTCCTTGCTTCCTCCCTGTTGGCATGAGTACCTCGAACCGGATCATCAAGCCCGGTTATGAGTGTTATCAACCGGTAGTGGCAGCCCGACAGCTTGGTCTCGGACAGGTGCCTCCACACTTCTTCTTACATCACCTGACAGCAAGTAGAGCTGAACTGCCTGACATCCTTACTGCTCAAAGGTGTTATACCTTCTTTGACGCTTTGGCCATTCCAATTCCTCGCGACCTCCGTTTCTCCTTTACTACCGATGGTTTCGAAACTTGGTGGTCCATGTGGAAGACCCACGTCTTCAGGAGGGCTCTAGGGCCGCTGCTGAGAGAGCTTGATGCCGAGTATGACATCCCTGCAGACCAGGTACCATCACTTAAACATTTCTTGCAACCGCATTATGGTGATCGTTTGTGACCTGACTCTTTCTCCTGGCAGCAACAAGATGGTCCGGCTCCCACACAAGCCGACGGTTCCCCTTTCGTATTCCTTCCTCCGGCACCCGTGGTACTCTTCTGCCAGAGCTCGCCACCCCTGAAGAAAGTCATAATGCAGAGTCAGCCGATTTCACCGAAATCGGCTCCCAAAAGTAAAGCATCTCCGGGGCCAGTTGTCCCCCGAGCCTCGACTCAGGCGAGGACAGCAGTGAGGAAGGTGGCTGCCAGGAAAACCCTGAAGCGTAAAGCTCCTGCACAAGAAAGCTTGCGTGTAAGTTGGTTCAGGCCCTGTCCACGTTTATCCACTTTCCAAATCCTTTACCATGCACTCGTATTCTTTCCTACAGCCTTCCATCGAAGAAACCTCCAGCGGGGCCGAAGAATCCAGTCAGGGGGACTCGAGCTCGGGCAATTCCGAGAGGTCTACCACCCAAAGCCAGACGGCTTCACCAGTGCCGGCTTCTAAGAAAAGGTCGATCCCTGAACCTCCTGCTCCCCAAGCCCCGACCAGATCGGGGTCACGCACGAAGCGCCGCTGCGTCAAAAGGGCTCGTAAGAACCCACGAGCCTCTTCATCAAGCCAGGAGGTCTCAAATGTAATTATCTCCCTGGTCACACTTCATGCTAACCCGTTGTCATTTGGATCGGCTAATCACTTCCTCCTGCAGACCGAAGAAACTTCTAGCGGAGATGTTGAGGAGGTACCGATGCCGTCCGCCACCCTGGACCTAGCCACCTCGACGATCGCGGCTGCCCAAGTGGCTGACCCATCCAAGTCCACAGAAAAGCCGATCGTAACTACATCGGCTGTTCCTCCTACCCTGGGAGAGGTATGCCCCTCCTCCTTGGCTCCATCAATTTCTTCATTGCATGCTAAACTCACTTTGTTTGCCCTATCAGGGTTGTGATCTCTCGAGCTTGCTGACGTTCGATCCAGAATCCATCGAACCAGCTTCTTCCAAGGCAAGTGGAGAGCCGAGTCCTAGTACGGTCCATGGTCCACTCCAGCGTCTCAAAGACTTGCTTTCTTCCTCAACTGAGACCCTGATTGACAATTCCGAGGAAGTCAAAGGCATCCTCGAGGATATCCAGCCCCATCTCCCTATGACACTGCAAGTGAAGCTCTGGCCCGCTGTTACCCTGTCGGTTTTTAAGTCAAGGGTGCAATCGGCTCGACAAAGGATTACTCTTCGCCACACCCAGCTTCCACTGAGAGCCGATATTGCCGAAAAGTGTCGACGGCTCAACGAGAAGAAGGCTGCTCTGGACGCCAAGACGGACACTTCTGCCAATCGTGCCGAACTCGAGGCCCTGCGCAAGGAGCTGGAGAGCCTTGAAGAGAGGGTCAGGGTGACCAAGCAGCTCATCCAAGAAAAGGAAGCTCTTATTGCCCGTTCTCAAGATGAAGCGAAAGGCCTCACAGCCGATCTGAAGACCGATCTGGCTGAAATTCGTACCCTGAGCAGCCAGCTGGTGACGGGTAAAGACGAGGACGACGAGGCTGAGATCGCTGAGGTAGATCGCATCCGAGTTGACGCCCTTCACGCCCTCGACGCGTTTCTTCGGTAGGGCCCCCAGAGACAAATGTTTCGTTGAACTTGAGAAGTACCGATGCATCTACTTCGGCTGTACTTGCTACATTTTTTTTTTTACTAGCCGATTTTCCATTGGCTCCTAATATTTCATTGCCTATGCGTCTGTCTGCCTGATCATGTGCCCCCCGAGCCGAATCTGTCAGGTCACTGCAGATATCGGTTCTGCGGTTATCGGTATGATTATTCCTGAACATCGGCTCTGCAGTCAGGACCAATGCTGATTTCCCTGGACTTGCCAGCCGATGTAACCCCCCATACTCCAGTCTTCCATCACCCGCTAGATCGACGCTGAATGCAGGCGAAGCGTATGGCAAAGATAATACGGGGCAGCTGCTGAATTGGCCCCTATCTTGGTCGTATGGCTCAAAAGAGACTTACATCTCGTCGTGTCAGCCGATGTCTCATCACCGGCTTTCCTTCGTTTGGGGCGCCATACTCTCCTTTTATGGTCGACCCTCATGCGTGACTGGCGTGCCGTCCGCCATCTCAGATGTAGATGGCGACGTGGTTGATGTAGAAGCTGGTCCCACCGGGCGTGCCAGAATGTGTTGCTGCCAAAACCCACCGGCGGGCAGCGACGGGCAACACCGTAGAGCCGGGAACAACCTAGGGCTGCGGCTGGCCGAGGTCCCTCCGAGCGACGGCCCGCAAAGCCTCTGGTACACACGTCCGATGCTGATGCAAGGGCGTGCCACCTGACCTATACCTGGTCAGGAAGGTGATGAAGATGCCTCGCTTAGTTTCCTGCATGGCATACACGTAAACATTAAATACGAGCCTCGATCGGCTCTCAGGTTATCCTGTGAATCGGCTCAAGGAGCCGATCCACCCATGATTCGTACAAGGTGCACGAATATATGGTGGTCCTGCTTGATCAAGATAAAGCTAATGAGATCTACGACGATTTAGGGTTTTCACCGCATAATCGGATCATCCTACTCAGGATTGGGCCTCGCGGCCACGCACGGTGATCGTAAGCCGATCCTAGACAAGGCCTAAAAACCAACACGAGGTTGATCCCCGGAACATCCTATCTAGGACTAGCAAACGACACCCTACGTGCCGCTGGATCCTCCCGCCCTTTGTAAGGCCTAACTATTGCAGATATTAAACTAATCCTTGATGAACAAGGAGCAATCGTAACGGATCGGATCTACTAAATAATGATCAAGCGGGGTGCCGCCCCTACACCTAAGATAGGTGTAAGGGCGGCTAGATATGCAAGGGTTGCACTACGATAGCATGTTACGCGAAGAACTATGCTAACCCTAACACATCTATGATAACTACGTTGCTCGCCATCAAAAAGGCTTCAGTACGAGCAACGCATGAACAACATAAAGCTTGTGCTGCCTAGATCGCAAGATGCGATCTAGGCAGCATGTTGCTTACCGGTAGAAACCCTCGAGACGAAGGAGTTGGCGATGCGCCGAGATTGATTTGGTTGGTTGAACGTTGGTTGTTGTTTATTCCATAAACCCTAGATACATATTTATAGTCCAGGGGACTTTCTAACTTAGACGTGCACCTAACCGTGCACGGGTAAAATTCTAACTAATCGACACGTATCCTAATATGTTACAGATACAAAGGCAAACTAGCCCAAACTCAGCATAACAGGCCGATTCACGTAATTCTTCCATGTATATTCTTCAAGTCCATCTTGATCGCGACCCACCTCTGACTCGGTCAAATTCTGGTGATAACACAGTGTAACAACTTGCATCGGTGTAACTGGTTACAACGAGCTCTTGGTCACCGCCATAACAAAGAAACATATCCTTAGTCCTTTTCAAGTACTTCAGGATATTCTTGACCGCTGTCCAGTGTTCCATTCCTGGATCACTTTGATATCTGCTGGTCAAACTAACAGCATGTGCGATATCCGGTCTAGTACACAGCATGGCATACATGATAGAGCCTACTGCCGAGGCATAGGGGATCTGATTCATCCTCTCTCTTTCTTCTGCCGTAGCCGGACGTTGAGTTTTACTCAAGACCTTACCTGGCAACATAGGCAAGAACCCTTTCTTGCTTTCATCCATTCTAAACTTCTTTAGAATCTTGTCCAGGTATGTACTCTGCGAAAGCCCTATTAGGCGTCTTGATCTATCTCTATAAATCTTGATGCCTAAAATGTACGCTGCTTCACCAAGGTCTTTCATTGAAAAACACTTATTCAAATAACTTTTTACACTGCTTAATAGTTCTATATCATTCCCAATCAATAATATGTCATCTACATATAATATCAGGAATGCTACAGAGCTCCCACTCACTTTCTTGTAAATACAGGCCTCTCCATGACACTGTATAAACCCGAAGTCTTTGATCACCTTATCAAAGCGTCGGTTCCAACTCCGGGATGCTTGCTTCAGTCCATAAATGGAACGCTGAAGTTTGCATACCTTGTCAGCATTTTTAGGATCGACAAAACCTTTGGGTTGTACCATATACAACTCTTCCTCAATGTCACCATTAAGGAACGCCGTTTTGACATCCATCTGCCAGATCTCGTAATCGAAAAATGCAGCTATTGCTAACAAAATCCTCACAGACTTTAGCTTCGCTACAAGTGAGAAAGTCTCATCGTAGTCAACTCCTTGAATTTGTCGGAACCCCTTCGCGACAAGTCGAGCTTTATAGACAGTAATATTACCATCAGCATCTGTTTTTCTCTTGAAGATCCATTTATTCTCGATAGCCTTGCGGCTATCAGGTAAGTCTACCAAAGTCCATACTTGGTTATCATACATGGATCCCATTTCGGATTTCATGGCTTCATGCCATTTGTTAGAATCTGGGCTCATCATTGCTTCCTCATACGTCGCAGGGTCTTCATCATTGTTGTCCACAATCATGACATTTAGACTGGGATCATACCAATCAGGAGTGGTACGTTCCCTCGTCGATCTGCGAGGTTCAGTAGTTTTCTCGTTCGAAGTTTCATGATCATTATCATTTGCTTCCTCTCCTATCGGTGCAGGTTGCACAGGAACATCTTCCGGTACTGCGCTACTCTGATCTACGAGAGAAGGTTCAGTAACCTCGTCGAGTTCTACTTTTCTTCCAGTCACTTCTTTAGTGAGAAACTCCTTCTCAAGAAAGGATCCATTGTTTCTGTGATAGAAGGTATACCCAATTGTTTCTTTAGGGTATCCTATGAAGACGCATTTCTCCGCTTTGGGTTCTAGCTTGTCAGGTTGTAACTTCTTTACATAAGCTTCGCAACCCCAAACTTTAAGGAACGGCAGCTTAGGTTTCTTGCCAAACCATAATTCATACGGTGTCGTTTCAACGGATTTAGATGGTGCCCTATTTAAAGTGAATGCGGCTGTCTCTAAAGCATAACCCCAAAACGATAACGGCAAATCAGTAAGAGACATCATAGATCGAACCATATCCAAGAGAGTTCGATTACGACGTTCGGACACACCATTGCGCTGTGGTGTTCCCGGCGGTGTCAACTATGAAAGTATTCCGCATTTCTTTAAATGCATGCCAAACTCATAACTCAGATATTCGCCTCCACGATCAGAACGCAGAAACTTAATCTTCTTGTTACGTTGATTTTCTACTTCACTTTGGAATTCCTTAAACTTCTCGAAAGTTTCGGACTTATGTTTCATGAAATAGATATACCCATATCTACTCAGATCATCCGTGAAGGTTAGAACATAACGATAACCACCGCGCGATGCTACACTCATTGGTCCACATACATCGGTATGTATGATTTCCAATAAGTCTGTAGCTCGCTCCATTGTACCAGAGAATGGAGTCCTAGTCATTTTTCCCATTAGACATGCTTCGCATCTATCAAGTGACTCAAAGTCAAGTGACTCAAGAAGTCCATCAGAATGGAGTTTCTTCATGCGCTTCACTCCAATATGACCAAGGCAGCGATGCCACATATAAGTAGAATTATCATTTAATTTAATTCGCTTAGCATCAATGTTATGAACATGTGTATCACTACTATCGAGATTTAACAAGAATAAACCATTCATCTCAGGCGCATGATCATAAAAGATATTATTCATATAAATAGAACAACCATTATTCTCTGACTTAAATGAATAACCGTCTTGCATTAAACAAGATCCAGATATAATGTTCATGCTCAACGCAGGCACCAAATAACAATTATTTAGGTTTAAAACTAATCCCGAAGGTAGATGTAGAGGGAGCGTGCCGACGGCGATCACATCGACCTTGGATCCATTTCCAACGCGCATCGTCACCTCGTCCCTCGCTAGGTTTCGTTTATTCCGCAGTTCCTGTTTCGAGTTACAAATATGAGCAACCGAACCAGTATCAAATACCCAGGCACTACTACGAGAACCAGTAAGATAGACATCTATAACATGTATATCAAATATACCTTTCTTTTTCTTGACAAGGCCGCTCTTCAGATCAGCCATGTACTTGGGGCAATTCCGCTTCCAGTGCCCCTTCTCCTTGCAGTAATAGCACTCAGTATCAGGTTTAGGGCCAGCCTTAGGCTTCTCAGGAGGCGCAGCAACTTTCTTGCTACCCTTCTTGAAGTTGCCCTTCTTAGGCTTTCCCTGCTTCTTGAAACTGGTGATCTTGTTGACCATCAACACTTGGTGCTCTTTCTGTATTTCTACCTCAGCAGATTTTAGCATGGAGAAGAGTTCAGGTAACTCCTTGTTCATGTTCTGCACGTTGTAGTTCATCACAAAGTTCTTGTAACTAGGTGGCAGTGATTGGAGTACACGATGAATACCTAGCTTGTTAGGAATCACTATCCCCAAGTCACTGAGCTTCTTCGCGTGCCCGGACATAGCGAGCACATGCTCACTAACGGAGCTACCCTCTTCCATCATGCAGCCAAAGAAGTGTTTCGAGGCCTCATAGCTTTCCACGGCCGCATGAGTTTCAAAAATATTTTTTAGCTCATGGACCAGCTCATAAGGGTCGTGGTGCTCAAAACGCTTTTGGAGCTCCGCCTCTAGGCTGCACAGGATGGCACGCTGAACTTGAGAGTACCGAGTTACCCGAGTCTCGTAAACATTCTTTTCGTCCTCGGATACTGCAGGTGGTGGTGGGGGACCTAGCGGTGCTTCGAGCACAAATTGCAGATTTCCACCATTGAGGAAAATCCTCACATGACGGAACCAGTCGGTGAAGTTGCTACCATTGCTTTTAAGCTTTTCTTTCTCTAGGAACTGGTTAAAATTGATGGAGGGGGACGCCATGATCTACAACATATTTGCAAAGAGTTTAGACTAAGTTTATGATAAAAAGAGTTCAAATTTTAATTCTTAAATTAACTAGGTGAACTCCCACTCAAAACAATATCCCTCGCATTGTCTTAGTGATCACACGAACCAAATCCACTACATCAATTCTGATCATCACGAGAAAAGATGTAGCTTCAAAGGCGAACACTCAAAGTGTTCATCATATCATCCATATGACTCATGCTCTACCTTTCGGTATCTCGTGTTCCGAGACCATGTCTGTACATGCTAGGCTCGTCAAGGCAACCTTAGTATCCGCGTGTGCAAAACTGGCTTGCACCCGTTGTATGCACATGTAGAATCTATCACACCCGATCATCACGTGATGCTTCGAAACGATAAGTCTTAGCAACGGTGCATACTAAGGATGAACACTTTATTATCTTGATATTTAGTGAGAGGGATCATCTTATAATGCTACCGTCGCGATCTAAGCAATATAAGATGCATAAAAGGATTAACATCACATGCAATTCATATGTGATATGATATGGCCCTTTTGTCTTTGCGCCTTTGATCTTCATCTCCAAAGCACGGACATGATCTCCATCATCAACGGGCATGATCTCCATCATCGTCGGCGTAGCGTCAAGGTCAATGGCGCCGTCTTCATGGTTGTGCTCCCATGTAGTAACTATTACAACTACTTTGAAATAATACTTCAACATGAAATTTAAAGACAACCATAAGGCTCCTGCCGGTTGCCACAATACAATAATGATCATCTCATACATATTCATCATCATATCATGGCCATATCACATCACCAAACCCTGCAAAAACAAGTTAGACGCCTCTAATTTGGTTTGCATATTTTACGTGGTTTAGGGTTTTCGAGTAAGATCCAATCTACCTACGAACATGAACCACAACGGTGATACTAATGTTGTCAATAGAAAGAGTAGATTGAATCTTCACTATGGTGGGAGATGCAGACACCCGCAAAGCCACTTATGCAATCCAAGTTGCATGTCAAGCGTGGAGCAAATCTCATGAACGCGGTCATGTAAAGTTAGCCCGAGCCGCTTCATCCCACCATCCCGCAAGATGCAAAGTACACAAACTAAAGACAACAAAAGCATCAACGCCCACAAAACCATTGTGTTCTACTCGTGCAACCAATCTATGCATAGACACGGCTCTGATACCACTGTTGGGATTCGTAGCATAGAAAACAAAAAATTTCCTATCGCAAGAACGAAGAACAAGCCAAGATCCAATCAAGAAGATGGTAGCAACGAGGTGAAGATCAACATACCCTTGAAGATCACAAAGCGTTAACGAGATCAGATCTCGTGGTGGATGTAGACGATCACTTGCCGCTTGCAAAAGCGCGTAGAAGATCTTCGGTGCCACGAACGGGCAGCACCTCCGTACTCGGTCACACGTTCGGTGTTGATGACGACGTCCTCCTCCCCGATCCAGCGGGCAGCGGAAGTAGTAGATCCTCCTCGGAATCCCGGCAGCACGACGGCGTGGTGGCGGTGGTGGTGGAGATCTCCGACAGAGCTTCGCCTAAGCTATGTGGGAGAGAGAGGGAGGAGGGAACCGCTAGGGTTTCTGGGAGAGGGGGCTCTTTGGGGGTGCGGCCAAGGTGGTATTGGTGTGGCCGGCCAGCCCCTCCCCTCCCCTCTTTATATAGGTGGAAACCCCCAAGAGTTGTAGTCCAAGTCTTCGAATAAGACCCCAACAACAAAACCTCCCATAGGTGGGAAACCTACTCAAGGGGGGAGTCCTACTCAAGGTGGGACTCCCACCTTTCCTTGAGGGGGGTTGGCCAGCCACCTAGGTGGAGCCCACCTGGGACTCCTCCCCCCTAGGGTTTGGCCGGCCATGCAAGGTGGAGTCCCTCCGGGACTCCACTTTCCATGGTGATTTCTTCCGGACTTTTCTAGAACCTTCTAGAACCTTCCGTAAATGCACCGGATCATTTCCAAACTTGGAAAGTGACTTCCTATATATGAATCTTATTCTCCGGACCATTCCGGAACTCCTCGTGATGTCCTGGATCCCATCCGAGACTCCGAACAAAACTTCGAACTCCATTCCATATTCCATATCTACTTAAACGACATCAAACCTTAAGTGTGTCACCCTACGGTTCGCGAACTATGCAGACATAGTCGAGACTCTTCTCCGACCAATAACCAATAGCGGGATCTGGAGATCCATAATGGCTCCCACATATTCAACGATAACTTAGTGATCGATTGAACCATTTACATACGATACCGATTCCCTTTGTCTCGCGATATTTTACTTGTCCGAGGTTTGATCATCGGTATCTCCATACCTTGTTCAACCTCGTCTCCGACAAGTACTCTTTACTCGTACCGTGGCATGTCATCTCTTGTGACCAAGTCACATGCTTGCAAGCTAATCAGACGACATTCCACCGAGAGGGCCCAGAGAATATCTATCCGTCATCGGGATGGACAATATCCCACTCTTGATCCATATGCCTCAACTCATACTTTCCGAATACTTAATCCCACCTTTATAACCACCCATTTACGCAGTGGTGTTTGATGTAATAAAAGTACCCTTCCGGTATAAGTGATTTACATGATCTCATGGTCGAAGGACTAGGTAACTATGTATCGAAAGCTTATAGCAATTTGAACTTAATGACGTGATCTTATGCTACGCTTAATTGGGTGTGTCCATTATATCATTCATCTAATGACATAACCTTGTTATTAATAACATCCAATGTTCATGATCATGAAACTATGATCATCTATTAATCAACAAGCTAGTTATACAAGAGGCTTACTAGGGACTCCTTGTTGTTTACATAACACACATGTATCAATGTTTCGGTTAATACAATTATAGCATGGTATGCAAACATTTATCATAAACATAAAGATATATAATAACCACTTTATTATTGCCTCTTGAGCATATCTCCAACAGTCTCCCACTTGCACTAGAGTCAATAATCTAGATTACATGGTAAGGTACCTAACACCCATGGCATTCTGGTGTTGGTCATGCTTTGCCTTAAGGAGAGCTTTAGTCAACGGATCTGCTACATTCAGATCTGTGTGTACTTTGCAAATCTTTACTTCACCATCTTCGATGTACTCGCGAATCGAATGAAAACGCAGCTTGATATGCTTTAGCTTCTTGTGTGACCTTGGTTCTTGTGCATTGGCGATGGCACCCATGTTGTCACAATAGATGACTAATGGGTCCAATGCACTATGAACCACACCAAGCTCAACAATGAACCTCTTCATCCATACCGCTTCCGATGAAGCCTCCGAAGCCGCTATGTATTCAGATTCAGTTGAAGACTTTGCCACCGTGCACTGCTTGGAACTCATCCAGCTAACTGCAGCACCATTCAATATAAACACGTACCCAGACTGAGACTTAGAGTCATCAGGATCAGTGTAACAACTTGCATCGGTGTAACTGGTTACAACGAGCTCTTGGTCACCGCCATAACAAAGAAACATATCCTTAGTCCTTTTCAAGTACTTCAGGATATTCTTGACCGCTGTCCAGTGTTCCATTCCTGGATCACTTTGATATCTGCTGGTCAAACTAACAGCATGTGCGATATCCGGTCTAGTACACAGCATGGCATACATGATAGAGCCTACTGCCGAGGCATAGGGGATCTGATTCATCCTCTCTCTTTCTTCTGCCGTAGCCGGACCTTGAGTTTTACTCAAGACCTTACCTGGCAACATAGGCAAGAACCCTTTCTTGCTTTCATACATTCTAAACTTCTTTAGAATCTTGTCCAGGTATGTACTCTGCGAAAGCCCTATTAGGCGTCTTGATCTATCTCTATAAATCTTGATGCCTAAAATGTACGCTGCTTCACCAAGGTGTTTCATTGAAAAACACTTATTCAAATAACTTATGATCGAGGAATAGAGAGATCTGAAGGGGAAATAGTTCTTGTGTTCTTCTTCTTCTACCTCTGGCCAAGGCCAAGTTCTTGAGGAAAGCATCCGGAATCCATCCCATCCTTACCAAAAACCCTCCCCCGAATCCTCTAGCGCACATTCGGCCCCAACTTAAGCCATCCCATGGCATTTGTCTGTTCACCACGACGACAGTCGGCGATCGCGTGTTTCAGATATCTCATCACGACGCTTTCACTCATCTTGATAACCATTATCGCCTGCACGGCAAGATATATAATTGATTAGGAAAAACCATATGCATCCGTCGGTAGTTTTCACGGAAAATTTCGGCATGACCTTCCTACACGGTAGGACATAGGAGCGCCAGAAATGTGCCGAAACGGAAACTTAACGAATCAACATTTCGGCCCAACGTTAGCAACTCATTTTTAACACCAACACACAAGCACAAACACAACATATATGCCACACACGAGCTTTTTGCTTCAAATTTCAATATACGACGATTTCATTCCTCAATTTGTTTATTAATCACCTATTTGGTTGATATGTTCGTCGACGAGATCTAGACGTCACGCCGCGACCACGACATATGGACTCCGACTTTCTAGATCTAGATCATCGGTCAATGCGGGATAGATAGATCTAGATCTACATAGGGATGTGGGAGATGCATGTTGGAAGGAAAGATTTGTTCAAAAAATATTATTTTCTTTGATCAAATTGGCCAAATTTGGGGTAGAAAGAGGCAAAAACTAGCTGGGTTGGGAGAAGGGTCGGGTTGTGTGGGAGGAGTGGGGTAGTGTGGGTGTGTGAGTGCTGGTTGGTGGCAGAAATAAGTGCCAGGTTACAGCCGGCGCACCATGCCCTGGGTGCGCCGGCAGTATACAGCCCATCCGGCTGTACCTGGTCCGGGCCAGGCCCAAGAATCACTGCCGGCGCACCAGGCCTGGGGCGCGCCGGCAAAAGTAAATTACCGCCGGCGCGCCCCAGGCCTGGTGCGCCGGCAGTGATTCTTGGGTCTGGCCCGAATCGGGCGAGCCCATGCCAGGAACTGTCCCCGGCGCGTCAAACTATCTAGTGCGCCGGCAGTATACCTTCATCGCCGGCGCGGCTGAAAAGGGGTGCGTCGGCAACACTTTCCACCGACGCATGCATAGTAAGGTGCGCCGGCATTAGCTCTTCCACCTATAGGCTTTTTTCTAGTAGTGACTCTTCTACCGATCTCGGCTTTCATGACCTTCTCCGCCAGCACCATGGAAAGAAAACGAGCTCCATGATATTAATAGTCACCAGAGCTTTGAAGCGCTCCCTCTGAAACCAAACGGTCAGATAAAAAAACATGGGTGCGCACGACCGAAAGCACCCAATCCAGCAATCTTCAGGCATCGATCGCACAATGAATTTCGCCGGTAGGCCTTCCGGAACATGACAAACCAGCCAGCCTGGTGGGAAGAAGCATCCGACTGATCTTCACTTGGCGCAAGAGAAATCCTAGGACAGCCACCTTTATTAGGCAGAACGGCAGGACCCCTCGCCGCCGCCCGCTGATCGACCTCAACGGCGGAAGAGGAAGCCGCCACTGACCACAGACCTGGCGACGAAACGTCCGTCGCCTCCCCCAATCCCGAAGAAGGCCACCACCGTGAGCCGCGGGGAAGGAGATGCGCAGAGGACCCACCGGCCACCACCAAGCATGACCATGCCGCCGTAGACGCCGGATCCACGGCCGCCGGGGTCACCCCCGCCGCCAGCCGCATCCCCAAGCATCACCTAGCCGCCAGGGCAGCCAAGCGCGACACGCCGCCAAACCCCCGCCCGACCACCTCCGGCGCAGGAGATGGACACCACCAGTTAGGATCCCGGCCGTCCTCAGCGATGCAGGGATGCCCCGGCGAAGACTCCACACCGAGGATGGAGAAGGGGGAGCCCGCCGGACCCAAAGGGGCCAGCGCACCAGCACCTGTTGCCGCCGCCAGCCGTAGAAGGCCCAGGTCGCCACCACCCCGCATCGCCGTCTTTGGATGGAGGGGCTGGACGCCGCCAAGGCCCCCCCTCCCCCCGATCCGCGATAGAGGAGAGCCGCCGCTTACTTCGAGCGCCGTGTTCGAGCGGGGCCGGTGATGAGAGACCAAACACGTTGGTACAATAAAAAAGATCGATCCGTCCTTTTTCTTATTTTCTTGCGTAGAGTGTTCATGCACTGCGAGATTTATCATCACCTCGAGTGATCGAGTGATCCATGGCACCAGTTTTATTTCTATGCTACTATGAAATAAACATCTGCGAGATGATGATTTACTGTATTACCTAAGAGCATCTCTCTACCACATACTTAATTGTAAATGGCAGAACCACGAAATACGTTTGCGGTATATTGCGACGCGCTTTTTGCACATCGGAAAAACGTCGCGGGAGAATAGATACGCAAAATAAGAACTGCAGATAGAGAAAACTGCAAGTTCGGGCCAGATTTTTGAACGTTGTTCATACATTGGGCGTAATATACATCGTTTGATTCGGCACATGCAAAAGAGGAACTCTAAACTAGGTACTCCCTCCGGTCGGATTTAATCGACGCGGAGGGGTAGCTATTCATGCATACGCGGAGGGGTTGTACTCTGTCGCCGCTGCACCGACGGAGGCACCTACACAATTGGCAAGTACGTTGATTACTACTACGCTTTGGTGGATGCAAATGATACCGTGATCGTCTTGTCGTGTTTTGGTGAATCAATCTGCTTCCGTTGCTAGATTCTGGAACAGAGTGGCAATCTCTTTCTTTTTTCTTTCTTGATTATAGAGTTCATGCACTGGGATATGATGATCGCCTGAAGTGAGTGATCCATGACATAGATTTCTTTCTCCTGCTAGCATACAAGATTATAAAAGCAACATGTTCTTCTGGCGAAGAAGCTGTGTTGTGTTAGTCTAACTGAATTCATCCACCAAAAATTATGAGTGCAAGTGCCTGAATTCTAAACCTCACCAAACATAATTACCAGAGCAACACAGCACAACGAGACGTCAGAAGCAAGCCACAGACATCCATTTCACCAAACTTATTCTCGTCCTCAAATCCATCCCAGCTAAATATAGTTCAAGACAATATTCCCGCCAACACGGTATCAAAACCAAGGGTACTCGCACCACGACAATTCCTTAAAGTCGCCAGATACTCCCACACCCTAACCCTAGGCACAGCACCAACACCATGCACTCCTACATCATGCCCCCTGGCATACCGGCGGCAGCGGGGGCCTTCTTGCTCGGCTTCTCGACAACAATGGCCTGGGTCGTCAGGACCATCCCGGCCACCGACGCCGCATTCTGCAGGGCGCACCGCGTCACCTTGGCGGGGTCAATCACACCCGCATCCACCAGGTTCTCGTGCGTGTCCGTCATCGCGTTGTACCCAAACTCCCACTCGCTGGACTTGATCTTCTCCACGATCACCTCCCCTTCCACCCCGGCGTTGTGGGCTATCAGTGATGCGGGGGCCAACAGAGCCTGCAGATTCAACAGCAGAGGTCATCAGTAAGATAAAACAACAGTCAAATGCTCAACTTGCTCTCTGGATGGTGCCAAAGCTAAACTACTCGTGTTCTGCGGGAATAATCAAAAAGCCAAATTTTTTACAGCAGGAACTAATGCATAAACATCCGTCGTACCAATACTGTACAACTGTAGAAATATCTCATTACTTGTGATTGTGGTCATTGTTAAATGAGTAATGAGCAAATAAATTGTTTGACACTGCAGCTAAATGAATAATGAGTGGCGTAAGTAAGATTATAACTACGGTTAAATGCTCTAACTCAATGAGTGTTGTCAAATGAAAATAAAATGTCAAAAGTTGAACCACTAATTATCAATGCACTGGTTTTTGAACTACAAACTAGGCATAGTATCTATACCATACTTATAAAGTGAACTGTATTAGCTATTTTGTATAATGATGGCAGTACAGTTGGTTTCACTCAAGTAATACCTTCTGGATGATATCAGCACCAAGGCGCTCCTCGGGGTCGTCCAACTTCTCCTTGATGGCTGGCACAAACGTGGACAGATGGACATAAGCAGCACCACCACCAGGTACGATACCTTCCTCTATGGCCGCAAAAGTCGCGTTCTTGGCATCCTCTATTCGGAGCTTGCGATCCTCAAGCTCCGTCTCGGTCGCGGCTCCAACCTTTATCACGGCAACTCCGCCAGAAAGCTTAGCGATTCTCTCTGCCAACTTCTCGGAATCGTACACCGAGTCTGTCTGAGAGAGCTCTCTCTTCAGCTGTGCGATTCTTCCCTGGATCTCGTCTTTGGTGGCGACATCTGCTATGATGGTTGTGGATGACTGGGAGATTTTCACTTTCCGAGCTACGCCAAGCTGCTCCACTGTTGTCTGCTCAATCAGTTGGCCAAGATCTTTGGCCTGGAATTCAGCACCTGACAAAACAGACATGGACAGATGAATATATAGAAGCAAGCAGCAATACAGAGCTGGAACAAGTTGCAGAGCAAAACAACTTTTTTTTTTCATTTTAACATCAGAACTGACACTTAAACCACTCATATCAATACAAAAAAAAAGTGGTACTATAGCTTGTTAGAGAGCAAAGGAGCACATTAGTTTTGCACATTCTAGAAGAATAGGTACTGGGATAATAATTGTAAAACTGTCAGTCTAACATAAGCTAATAAAAGGGAAGGGGGATTACTGTAATAACAATATATAAAGCTAATAAAAGAGACAAGAGGGGAATTACTGTAATAACATTAGCAAGATAAAGTATTCGATTGAGAAAAAGAGCTTCTGGTCTACAAAGATGAGAATCATGAGAAGAAAAACCAAAGTCGAATTAGCCTAGCAGAAAGTAGTCTCACCGGTAACGATGGCAATGTCTTGAAGAAGAGCCTTGCGCCTTTCACCAAAACCAGGAGCTTTAATAGCAGCTACATTCAGGATTCCTCTAAGCTTGTTGACAACCAAAGTTGCCAAAGCCTCACCAGATACGTCCTCTGCAATTATGAGAAGTGGTGCTCTCAACTGCGTAGTTTGCTCCAACAAAGGAATGATTTCTTTAATCGAGGAGATCTTCTGATCAGTGACGAGAACTCTAGCGTTTTCAAACTCAACAACGGACTTCTCAGGGTTCGTGACAAACTGAGGAGAGATGTATCCTCTGTCAATCTGTGCAAATGGGTGAAACGAGTTACCACGTCAGCATCAAGAAAAACTGATGTACTTATGCAACCACAAAAATGGAATAAGCAAGAGCGCAGTCCTAGTTAGGCTGCTTACCTCCATTCCCTCCTCCACTTCAACAGTAGTCTCAAACGACGACGATGACTCGATGGAGAGAACACCATCGGGACCAACTTTGTTGATAGCCTCCGCAATCATGGTCCCAATAAAGTCATCGTTTCCAGCAGATATAGCGGCAATAGCTGAAACAGAAGAGTATAATGTTTACACAGAGAGCAAGCTAGCAGGCTTTGGTTTAGAATGAAAGCGTCAACATCCTCATCCTAAAGCTGCGTCTCACCTTTGATGTCCCCACTGCCCTTCACAGGCCTCGACTTCTTCTCAAGTTCCTCGACTAGATATAGCACTGTCTTATCAATGCCCTTCTTGATAGACACCGGGTTCGCCCCCGAGGTAACACTCAATAGGCCCAGCTTGATGATCTCGCGAGCCAGGACAGATGCGGTCGTGGTCCCATCACCAGCGGAGTCGTTTGTCTTGCTAGCAACCTTTCATTTTTTTAGAGATAAAAACGTGTAAAGCAAAGACTTGAGTGACAAAGGTAAAACTTTGTCATCCAGAAAATATAGCATGTCTTGAGTTTGTGCGTGACAAGAGAACAATATAGGAACATTAGTGCAGAGGACACGGTGCATACCTCGCGAATCAAAGCAGCGCCAGCGTTCTCCATGGGATCGGCGAGCTCGATAGCCCGTGCGATGGTGACTCCATCGTTGACCACTTTGGGGCTGCCAAACTCGTCCAAGACGACATTCCTTCCTGCAAAACCAGGCAGTGAGAAGAGAGGTCAGGAGAAGAACCAGCCTTGTAGAGAAAGAGGGGAAAATGACAGATGGATGGTAAGAATCGGTCAGGAACTCGAAATAACAGACAGTTGCGGCTGGTTGTGTTGCTAAGCACAAACATGTACTTGTAGGTTTGTAAAAAGGCTTATATTTCGGGACAGAGGTAGTAATACTTATCAACTTTACAAATCTTAGAGTTTGTAGCCAAACCTTAAGCAGTGGAAGCAGCAGGCATGGAAATTCCTACCATAACAAATCAGATCAATGGGACATGAATGGAGCCATGTACTACTAGTATCAATCCCTAGTGAACAACACTCCAGCCAAAATAGATTGGGAGGCATGCACTAGAGACAAGAATCGACAACGACTTGGAAGAAAAGGGAAGGTAAGTAGGGGGGGATCATGGGAGATCGCACAACCTCTGGGGCCGAGGGTGACGCCGACGGCGTTGGCGAGCTTCTCGACGCCGGCCTGCAGGGCGGAGCGCGAGGCCTGGTCGAAGGCGATGTCCTTGGAGGAGGCCCGCACCGCCGGGAGCGCGCGGCGCCGGCCGAGCAGCAGCCTCGCCGCTGATGGCCTGGCCCTGGTGGCCCTCTGCCAGCAAGAAAAAAGTCAGCTTTAAGCTAAAGACGACCGCCGGAGGAGGAGGGGGAGGTTGCTGGATCGGGCTGGATTAGGCGGGGTTTACCTGGAGGGCGGCGGCGGAGGAGCCCGGGAGGATGGAGGTGCCGGTGGTGGGGATGGTGGCCATGGCAGGCAGGGGTGGGTGCTAGGGTTTTTGGTGCGGGAGGCGGCTGCGGCGGAGGAAGCGAGGAGGAGGGAGCAGGGGAGGGAGACTTGTGGAGGGTTTGCGGAGAAGATTCTGGAACATTACAGGAGGGGCTCGCTCGCCACCTACCCTTTGCCGTGCCGTGCCGTGTGTACCGTGCAGGCCAAAAGAGTGTGCATTTGCCTTGCACAGGCTCGGCCGGCCGATCATCATCACAAGCCAAAACAAACAAACAAACGCAACAGCTCGCTCTCCTGCTCTACTCGAAAGAAGTCCCCCCCCACAAAGTATGCAAAACCGGGCCGCACCTCCTAACTGCCCATTGGCTGTTTTGTATCAGGTTTTGGCCACGGTGGACAGCGGTTTTGGACAAGTTGGCATGGTTGAGACGGACCTGGAACCTGATCGAGCCGCACCATCAGGGTCGGGCACCTGGGCACCTGATCGAGCACCTGGGCCATAATTGCCGCGCCGCGCCTGCGCTGTCGCTCCTCTCTTCCCTCCCGACGACGGGCACGAGCTGGTGATCGTCGCAGCCGCACGTCTCCGTCGTCCGCCCGTCGGCTCGCTGTTCAGGTGCAGCGGCGGTTCCCTAAGACCTAACCCTTTCTTCTCTTCCCTGCAGCCCTTGACAGCGGCGACGGTGGTTTCTTCAACTGCTACAACCGCTGGACGGCGGCGCCCTAGACTGCGGCGACGACGGAAGAGCGGGACATCATTTTCTGCATGTATTGTGGCGCCGACAAGCAGGTCAGATCATCTTTCCATGTATCCCTCATTCCACCCCGATCAGATAAGAGTTTGTGTAGTGACCCTGCATACCACTGCATGTTGTAGTATGCTGGCCGTGGATATAACATATGCGAAGTATCAATCCGCAAATATCACATCCCTCAGAGTGGTACAACAGAAACATAGCTGGTCCAAACTTACTCACTTAATATTATTACAATCCAGAAATGTACATCATAGGGGAGCTCCTTTTGGGTCCGCAGAGGATAACTCGAGTTCCAGTCGAACTCCACTAAGCCTACAAACTATAGGTAGGACTAAACTTAGAACCATGACTACTCGAGCAGCTTATTCTATATTGTTCGGCGCTGCTCGACTACTGCTATAGTACCCTAGTAGTTTATGCCTCCTCCTCCGTCTCGTTGGTTCCAAATTCGATCAGGTAGTCCACCCATTCGACGCCTCCCGAGAGATCTGGCTCCTCGTAGTAGACGTCCTCCGCATAATCTGCCTCCTCGGGACTCCCCTCAATGTTTTTGTGGCAATCTAAGCGTGGGATTTAAAGAGGGATGAGTAGGAGCGTACTCAACAAGTTCATTATAGGAAAGATATGTTTTATGCACTAGCTACGACCATGGACCAGAAAGTCCAAGGCAATGCAGGTTTTTGTAAACATTTCTTCAAAAGGTCGCTTTTATTCTAAAGAGCTATGTTCACCAGCCTTCACCGGTTGCTAGAACTTCATGGAGTTCCTTTCCAGCAGCGTTCGCAGTTCCAATCCCGGAACAAGGAGTGACAAGCCACAATTTGATACACTTTGCAGAGGTGTGTTACTGTACCCATAAGAGAACTTAACCTTGTTACCAACCGAGTCTAGTTCTCGTTCACACTTCCTTGGTGTGAGGCCAGGTATAAATCATAGCCAATCACTGGGCCTTCCCGCGACCGCGCATACCCACCCTTTTGTAATCCACTGGCCTCAACCGACTCATATGATCGATCCCTGGGCCAGCCCGTTACAATCCATCATAGGTACAACCTGCAGTAGAAGCAATGGGCTTTGTCCCCCGGGGCTTCCTCCCTGCCTAAGCATATCCCAGCTGGCCACCTGCAGTTGTACCCGTTGGTATACGAGAGGAAAAAGAACAGCTGACTACTTCGTCCCACTCCAGATCTTATGGTAAACATGGTTATTACGGCGCAAGAACCACTGAACGACATTTGTTGTTAATCCTATGTGAATATAAACCCATTGCAATGGAACCTCCACCGGACTCATACCATGGTTCCATTGCCCACCACATAGTCATATTCATAGTTATGAAAATAGTCTTTTGTTTTTGATGCAAGAGTGATAAGTATAGTACTTTGCAAGTAATTTGATAAAAATACTCAAATGGCATGAACAAGCGATGAACTTGCCTGAAGACTGCAAGGTATTGCAGTTGGATGGTGTGGACTGACCCTTGTCCTTGGTTTCTGAAAGATAGCATCATTCTCCGATAAGGGCAATGGTTAAAGATCCAATTGATGCATGATTTTGGTGTTTTTAAGTTGTTCCCCCCAGCTGGTATTTTTGATTTAATTCTCACAGTTTTGGAATAAGAAATATTTAATTTTTCTTCTTAAGAGTAAAAATAGTGTCTTGGAGTGTTTCCAAGAAAAGGTTAAGTCCAATGTTATTTATGGACTTGATTAATTGTTAAAAACATGAGGTCTATTTTAATTTCCTTTATTAATGCATTATTCTTTGGATAAATAATTATCAATTTTCACTTTGGTTCAAATATTCCAACATGCATTTGTTTAAAATAGAGAATAATTTTTAAAGTGGTTTTCATATTTTTATTCTATTTTTTAGAGTTATCTATGATTTTTGGATTTATGGGAAATTTTTTAAATAAAATGGATGGTGAAATGACCCTTTTGCCCCTAGGCCCACCTGTCAGGCCAAACCCAATGGGTTAGGCTGGACCAGCCCACCTGGTCTGGCCCATCGGCCTCACTTGCCCCTCTCTCTCTCCCGCACGGTCGAACCCTAACCCTAACCTCCTGCGACCTCTGCGTCGCCTCCGCCGTCGCCGGCAGATTCCGGCCAGCTCCAGCCGCCTCTGCCCTCGCCATGGGGCGCGTTCGACGCGTCTCACGATGGCGCGTCGATCTGTCCTTGTCGATCAGAAGGAATCGTCGCCTCCCGCTCGTCCTCGACCCCCGCGGCATCTAGGGTTACGGTCGCCTCCGTCGATGCGTGCCGGCAGGTGCTCCAGGCTGCCCTGGTGCTGCTCGGGTGGCGTGATGTGACGTGTTGGGCATTGTGGCGCTCGCCGTGGCCTGGCTTGGCGTTACCGTGGCCTGGCTCGTGCCGCCGTGGATGCCATGGCTGCGTCTGCAAGCTGCTCCGCCCAGGTACGTGCTCCTCCCCTCTCTCTCTCACTTGCTCCACCTCGTCTTCCTCATCTGGATGCACTGGCATCCATTGCCTTGGTGTACTGGGATTGCCAGTACACTAGCAGTTGCACTCCTGCTGCTGTGTTGTGCTCCTGGCTTGCCTATGACATGGCTAGAGCTACTGCTAGCCATGCCCTGCTACTGCTACTCTAGCTGTTGTTGTTGTTGTGCTCATGCTCATGCTGTTCTACTGCTACTACTGTAATTATGCTCATTTGTGTGTTGCTGCTGATGCTGTGATGCTCATGTATGTGCTGTTGCTGCTGTGATGCTCATGGCCTTGCCATGCTGCTTTGGCTGCTGTTGTTCTACTGTCTAATCCTGTTTATCCCTATATGATGTCCCTGACTAATTGTTGTGTGCAATCCTTGCTTGTGCAAGTGCCAGTGATGCATGCTATGCTTTGTTGTGCTCTACTTGTGTTGCCTAATGTAATAGTACATCATTCCCTCTTTGATGTGCTTCTGGATACAATTATAATAGATGATTTATATGTTGTATTATCATCTTCTGTTACTTGCAGTTACTACTGCTTGTGTTGGTGACCTTGGATGATCATGTGATCACCATATGCTTACTGTATTCATATACACTTGTTTATATGATGCTTTTGCTTATCTCTGAAGCTCCTCACCAAGTACTGGTGGTTGTTGTTGCTTGTGAAAGCATGACTGTGGGCTTGGTGCTCTATCTGATGCCCCTGGTAGCATCTGTGTAGGCTAATGTTGTTGCTTGTGCTTGTCATTGAAGCTTTGCTTCCTATTTCTGACAAAAGGAATGAACTGCATGATGCGGTGGTGATTTCCTATGCATCTGTGCAAGTTTTGGATGGAAACAAACCATGGTTAGCACCTCCCCTTGCTATTGAACTCTCAGGAGTGATGATATTTCTATTTGGCTTGCTTGTGTGTGTGGCTAGGCAGTTGTTGTGACCCTACAGTGAATTTCTGCTAGCCATGGTTGCTCCTGCCACTTGGATGCTTTCTGTGCAATGATACTGGTGATCAATCATTTGACTCCAGTAGATTTGATGTTGAAAACTATATATACATATAATTGTTTATTTTTCTGATGGTTTATCTAGATGTATGTTGCTAGGTGATTTTGGTTAGGCTAGCACTGGATCAAATCCATGATGGATACTTTTGGTTGCCTCTGTGGTGATTCACTTGGTATAAGCAGTGTCCTCTGGGATTTGTTTTACTGGCCTCTCCCTATTTTGCCAGCATCATATGGTCAAGGACCAAATGATGACACAATCAGGGTAGCCCTACCCTATGGCTTGGGTGTGTTGTGCATATGCTTTGAAATATGAGCAAAACCATTGCTTGCTCATGATTCTGTGGTATACCTCACTCCAGCTCCTAGATAGTTGTCGCTGTAGAGGTTTTGCTTCTCCTGTTGTGATGCTGGTGATGTGCTTGTCCTTCTCCTCCCTGGCTTGTGATCTGCTGTGAGCTCACTACACCATTTCTGCTCAATAGTGGCCTGTTCTTGGTGGAATAGGCACTGGATGGTCTATGCTACTTTGTAGTTCTTGCTGTTCTTCACCTTCTGGTGCTTGTGTCGATGGACATTAGGGTTTGAAACTGAAAAGCTTTTATACCCCCTTGTGCTATGCTCTCTGATCGACAACAAGGCTATTCAGTTTGGTGACTAGACTAAGTGGCTGTGTGTTGGTGGCCATGCAATGATCCCTGTGAGCTGTGTGCTTCACTTGGTTGGGACTTGTTCCCTGGAAGTGGATCAGCTCGGCTGCTGCAAGCTTATCCCCCTATTTATGCATTTTTTCTAACAGCCAAGTGGCTTTGCCACTTGGTTTAATGTGGTGCATTTGTGTTTCTTTGCTTGCAGGTTTTGGAGAATATCAAATCATCCAGTGATTCATCATGATCAAGATGATGAACAGTAGTTAGGTTTTAAGTCATACGTACTTGTAATTTTCCCTCTTTCATTTCTTTTCCTTTTATTTGATTTGTTGTAATATTCATAAGAATATTGTAATTGACAATGTAATATGTGTGTTGATTAATAAAGCTCAAGGTTTCTCTAAATTGAGTTTTATATTATATATTTATCTTTAACCTTTATTGTTATTTGTATTACTCAATATTATTATTATATGATGTTTAATTCTATTTGAATTGTTTGAGTTTGAATTTGAATTCAAACTCAATTCCTTTTCATATTTCAATTTCACAAGTTGACTAACAACTCATAAGCAACCTAAATGCAAAGAGATCATGTCTTATCGCACTCTCGAAACCCTAAACCCTAAGTGGTGTCGAGAGAGAAACTTGATCCCTCTTTGATGTATTATGCAATTAAGCGCGAAATTTCCTCAGATTTTATGATGCAATGCACATCCCTTTCTAAATCTACCCCGCAATTGTCTGAAATTCTGGGATGTTACAGTTTGCACTGCCAACAAAGAGAGGATTTTCAAGTTCAGATAATTCAGTTAGATAGTAGAGGGCCAAGTTCCTAATTTTTTTGTTCCTGTGTAGGATGGAGACATTGTGCGTTCGATTTCACTACCGAGGGAGGATGGAATACAATGGTGGTGATTGGGAATACATAGGGGGAAGAGTGGCATGTCTACTGTGCCTGTTTCAAACCTGTCACTTGCAAAGAAAACCTCCAAGAAGAGCAGCATGTTGAGCATGAGCACCAAGAAGAAGAGCAGCATGTTGAGCATGAGCACCAAGAAGAAGAACAGCGCGTTGAGCATGAGCACCAAGAAGAGCATCCAAGACAAGGGGGCCAACTTCTTTTTTTACGGGGAAAAAGAGATTTTATTAAGTATTAGGAGCAGTACAATCAGCCTTGATCACCACAGCGATCTCTGGCGGGAAGTCTTGCAACCACACATTGGTCACCGCTTGTACTTTTCCTAAGAAAGCTAAACCATGGCTCACCGAATTTGCCTCACGGTTCACTTTCACTATTTCTATCTCTCTCTCCCTAATCCTTTCTCTAATAATGAGAACTCTATGGCATAGCGTGACAGATTTGGGCATCCTTCGGAGACAAGTGAGATCGCCTCCGCACAATCAGACTCCATCACAAAAGCTTCTGAAGACCAACTAAGCGCCAAGTCCAGGCCTTCCTCCATCGCTCATAGCTCCGCGTCCAAAGCGTCCGCATAGCTGTGTAGGCACCTGCATGCAGCAAAGCTCACAACACCATCAGTATTACGAAGCACCATGCCTGCACCAGCACTTCCGTCTGGTGAGTAGGCACCGTCAACATTCAGCTTGTTCTTCCCTTGCTCGGGTGGCCTCCACTGATATGAGCAGCAGCAAGAAGAGCAGCATGTTTGATGGGAACAACTTTGAGTCATTGATGTGGGCATTACCCTTCGGGTAACCAATGTTATGCTACCTCCTACGGCCCAACCAAGGGCCCATGAAGATCATCCACCGACCAAGGTGGGCCGATACGTCGGTTCCGAAGAAAGATTCTTGATGAACAAGGCAAGAAGACGAAGGACAAGGAAAGTTTAGACATAGAACTCTTTGTAAACTAGTCGTACCCGGACATAACTCTTAGGACCTAGCCTGCAATATAAGGGCCAGGAGAGGGTCTACCGAGGGACACACAATCACCACAGCCAGATTCACCGCAAGTCTAGAGCTAGGTCATTAGAAATCTTAGCCTCTCGATGAGATCTTAGTCTTAGCCTTCGGCTACCCCATTGTAAACTCGATAATTTCGATAATCAAGATCAGAAAAGCAGGAAGTAAGGGTTTTACCTCATCGAGGGCCCCGAACCTGGGTAAATCTCTCTCCCTGTCTGTTTGGTATCCGATGTCTCGTGTCAGCTTGCAGAATTCCGTCAACCTTAAGCCCCAAAAGGTGGGCATTGCCGAGGAGCACCCTCGTCAATTGGCGCCGTCTGTGGGGAACCTGTCGGTACAAGGCATGTCATCGGCAGCTCCGGTCACATCAGCAACGTTCGTGCTGACTTCACCAACACCTTCAAGTCCAAAAAATTCGGTTCGTTGCGGGTCCTTCAAGTTCACTCCACGCGCTGAAGCACCGCATCTGATTCCTTCGGGGTTGCATAGCAATATGGATGCAACCTTTGGCGGTGTCCACTTCATCGTTGATTCCGGAGGATTCCTTCGACTTCCAACTTCGGCTGCATCAAGCTTAAGGACTTCGGCTCCAGAAATCATTGTCCCACCGATAGGCTCAGTGGGTTTGCCTGGGAACAGCAACGGGAGCAGCCGAAGAAATTTCGGTAGCAGAGAGGAGCAACGGAAGAGGCGAAGGGATCTTCGTTGCGAAGCAGAAGAACGAGTTGCGAGTCGCCTCCGTCAGTGTGATAAAGGATGTTATAGCGCGCAATTAAGCAAGAATCGCAGCCGTGCACCTTATTTGCCAGCCGCGGAGCAGCTTGTCGCCCCATGTTACTTGCACGCTTACATCGACCCAAAAGACAACATTGAGAAGGCTACGCATCTACTCAAAGATTGTCGGCAGTTCCTCGATATTCAGAAGCTATGTGAAGAGCTAAGGTTTGATTCGGAAGCAAAGGCTCGTTCGGTGGAAGGAAGAGCAGCGGCTTACAATTATTCTCAGCAACAACAATATGTGCCAGACGAAGATATCTACATACCTACCGAAGTTTACCCTGCATCTCGAGGGCAAGTGAACATGATTCACAAGACTAGCTTTTCAAAAAGGGAGGCCAAGAAGTTTTCACGGGAGATAAAGTATGCAGAAGTGGCCATGGCAGCGGTACCCGATTATTTCGATGGGTCGGATCAGAACATCCTGTTCAGTACAGCGGATCATCCGATAGCCGTCCCAAGGCCCGGTCACGCTGCTCTAGTCCTTGAAGCACAGATCGGAGGATACAATATGAGCAAAGTGTTCATGGATTGAGGAAGCGGTCTAAACCTTTTGTTTGCAAGTACAATGAAAGCAATGGGATTGTCAGTCGATATGTTAAAAGAATCTAACACTGGTTTCCATGGCATCATCCCAACCCGACCCGCTTATCCCCTTGGTAAAATTTCATTGGATGTTGTCTTCGGCACACCCAGCAACTTCAGGAAGGAGAAACTCGAGTTCGAGGTGTCAGATTGGGAATCACAGTACCACGCCATCCTCGGCAGGCCAGCGTTCGCCAAGTTCATGGCAGTTCCTCATTACGCATACTTGAAGCTGAAGATGCCAGGCAATAATGGGACAGTAATAACTGTTCACGGGAGTTTTTTCTCGTTCTGATAACTGCGACAGAGATTTCCAGAAGATCGCTTCCAAATTCGGAGTCAGGGAAGAACTTAATGCACTTGACGTAGTCACCGATCATACACAGCCACCTGCCGACAATCGGAACACAAAGTCCGACGAGTTTGACGTTGCCAAGGAAGCAAAGAAGCATCAAGTGCACCCCTCTCATCCGAAGAAAACAGTCAACACATCGGTAGATCTTACTGCCGCATAGGAAAGCGCGCTCATCGAGTTCCTCCGTGAGTGCTGGGAAATATTTGCATGGGAACCATCCGACATGCCAGGTATTCTAGGGAACTCGCTGAGCACGCCCTCAATGTTGACCCCAAAGCCAAACCTGTATAGCAGACGTTACGTCATTTCTCAGAACCAAAAAGAAAAGCTATTGGCGAAGAAGTTAATCAGCTCCGCAAAGCTGGTTTTATTCGAGAGCTCAAGGAAGCTGAATGGGTAGCTAATCCAGTCATGGTGCCAAATAAATATACGACAGCTCTTCGTATGTGTATCGACTTCACAAGCCTCAATAAGCATTGCCCAAAGGATCATTTCCCGTTGCCTCGTATCGATCACATAGTCGACTCCACAGCAGGCTGTGATCGCCTCTCTTTTCTCGATGCTTATTTAGGATATAATCAGATCAAGCTCAAAAAGGAAGACCAGGAGTTAACTGCGTACATAACTCCGCATGGTGTTTACTGCTACAACGTCATGACCTTCGGATTAAAAATGCAGGGGCAACCTATCAGCGGTGCATGCAAGCCTGCCTCGGGGAGTAGATTGGCCGAAATATTGAGGTTTATATCGATGACATAGTTGTCAAAACCAGAAACGCGGCCACACTCATTGATGACTTGAGAGAAATTTTCGACAATCTCGATAGATACAAAATCAAGCTGAACCCGAAGAAATGCTTCTTCGGGGTACCAGGAGGCCAAGTACTCGGGTACTTTATTTTAGCCAGAGGAATAGAAGCTAATCCTTTAAAGATTAAAGATGTCCTTGACATGGAGCCGCCCAAGAGTCTACAATAGGTGCAGCAATTGGTAGGACGATTAGCAGCTCTTAGTAGATTTATTGCAAAACTGGGAGAAAAGGCCTTGCTATTCTATCAGCTGATGAAAAAATCCGAAAAGTTTGAGTGGACAGCAGAGGCACAAGATGCTTTTGACAACTTGAAGAAGGTTTTGTCAACCTCTGCAGTCCCCGTGACTCCACAGGACAGGGAGCCAATGCTGCTCTATATAGCCACAACTATTCAAGTCACCGGCACTGTGCTCGTCGTCGAACGCGCAGAAGAAGGAAAAGTCCATGGCGTGCAACGCCCCGTTTACTACCTCAGTGAAGTACTCACACCAGCAAAACAACGGTACCCTCACCACCAGAAGTTGGCATATGCTGTATGGAGGACAGCACGAAAGTTACGGCATTACTTCGCGGAACATCCGATTATCGTTGTCACCGAGGCTCCATTGAAAAACATACTCACCAACCCAGATGCCACAGGCAGAGTATCTCAATGGGCCATCGAGTTAGCACCACATGACATTTCTTATGTTAATAGAAAAGCTATCAAGTCCTAGGTCCTTCCTGATTTCTTGGTTGACTGGATTCAGTCAAAAATTCCGGCGGCACCCGACATGTCGGGTTCATGGACGATGTATTTCGTCGGATCTAAGCGAAGCACAGGCGCAGGAGCTGGAGTAGTGCTAATCTCACCGCAAGGAGACAAAATGAGATATGTGCTAAGGATGAATTTCTCATTACCGACGAATAATGAAGCAGAATACGAAGCATTATTACACGGTATGCGTATAACCAAAGCATGTGGAGCTACTCGTTTGGATATTTATGGAGATTCAAATCTTGTAGTTCAGCAGTCGATGAATTTATGCGACGCTATTAGTGACAATTTGATTGCTTATCGCCAGATGTACCAATCAATGGAAGCTAAGTTCGAAGGCTGCGAGTTAAAACATATAGGCAGAGCTAGCAACGAGGAAGCTGACGCTTTGGCTAATATCGGCTCTACATGCTTTCCTATTCCAGATGGAGTCTTCTATGAAGTAATTACTCAAAGGACTATTAAAATAAAAACTTTGGCAGCCCCCGAAACATCGGCTACTGACCCGGCGGCTACGCCCCAGGAAGCTATCGAAAATATTACTGATGGATCTAAACCGCAAGTTCATCTTCTCGAGCCTTTATGGACTGAACATTTTCTGGCATATTTGATGGAGCAGCGGTTGCCAGACGATCCAACGGAAGCTAGACGCATCGTACGACGATCTAAAGCATTTATCATAGTGGATGGTGACCTTTATAAACGAAGTATCTCTGGCATCTTCCAACGGTGCATCGCCATCAATGATGGAAAGGCCCTGTTGCGAGAAATACATGAAGGGGCATGTGGCCATCATGCAAGCAGCAGAGCACTTGTGGCTAAAACTTTCAGAGTTGGGTTTTATTGGCCAACAGCAGCAGCCGATGCAAGAGACTTAGTTCAGAAGTGCGATCCTTGCCAACGTTTTGCACCAAAACCACACGCACCTGCCACGGATCTAATGACAATACCTTTGGTCTGGCCCTTTGCGCAATGGGGACTTGACCAAGTTGGTCCACTGCCGAAGTCATCGCCTGGCGGTCATACTCACCTATTGGTAGCAGTCGATAAATTCACCAAATGGATTGAGGCCATACCAGTCACCAATCAGACAGCCAAAACCACTGTCAAATTCTTCAAAGGAATAACTTGTCGTTTTGGTGTGCCTCACAGCATCATTATAGACAACGGAACCAACTTTGATTCGAAGGAATTCCATGAATTCTGCAACAGCAATGGCATCAAGCTCAAATTCGCCTCGGTTGCACATCCTCAGACCAATGGACACGTGGAAAGGATCAATGGCCTAATATGTGATGGCATTAAAAAAGCGCCTCACAAGTGCAGCTGGAGCTTGGGTCGACGAATTACTATCAGTACTTTGGAGTTTGCGGGCTACACCAAATAGGTCAACGCAATATACTCCCTTCTTCCTTGTATATGGAGCCGAAGCCGTTCTACCTGCCGATGTTCGCTTTGAAGCACCCCGGGTGGCTGCATACAAAGAGAAAACCTCTGTACAAGCATTGCAAGACGTTGTGGATCTTGTTGATGAGGCTCGAGATATTGCCCTAGCAAGAACATCGGTATATCAGCAGGCCATACGGAATTACCACAGTCGAAGAGTACGCACTCGAAGTTTCAACGTCGGTGATCTAGTACTACGATTAAAACAGAAAGGACATCTGAAGCTTGAATCTCCATGGGAAGGACCATACATCATCACTGAAGTAATCCCAGGAGGAGCTTATCGACTGAACAATACTACAAACGGAAAAGATGTCGAGAACCCATGGAACGTTGCACAATTGCGACGATTTTATGTTTATGACTCGTCCCTTTTATTTCTTTTGCAATAAGGCTTCTTACGTATTATGAATAAAACTTTTGGTTTAGCTTATATGATTATCTTCTCACTCGAACAAATGTTCGGGATCTTTTTTATCAACTACTACTCCCATCGGGAGCTCCGGTTAACAACGCGTCATAGCTTACCCGACAATACTCGGGGGCTGCAAGGTTTATTACAATGTCGACATTGACTACTACTCCTATCGGGAGCTCTGGTTATCGACGTAGCATGGTTTTTCCGGCAATACTCCGAAACCGTAAGTTCTTATCAAAAATAAATTCCATCAAAGCCTCAAATAAACATGTGAGTGCTGCAGTTGGTGGAAACAATACAACATACGAAAGGCTCATACCGGTGCACCGTGTTACGAAGCCAAATAAAAAGCGCACAGTTCCCTCGTTTACTCGAAGGGTGTCGCTCTTACAAACATACATGCGACTCTGCAAAAATTGCGATTACTACAGGGTCGTCGAGTGAGCAAACTAACCTGATCACTCAGTTACCTTCGACAAAATAGAAAAATATTTCGGCTGGACTTACGGTCCATCGATTCACAATGGTGTTAAAAAACAACGTCAAATACATACAATGTTACTTCTTGCAACGCAAGGTCATCTTAAAAAGGAGTGATTCCTTTCAATTACAAAAGCACACTATGTGCAAGGATATTTAACGAATTCCTATCATGACGAGGTCCCTTGATCTTCTTGATTCTTCAAATCTCTTTCGGTACCTGCCTTCATCCTAGAAATAATAATATGAGCAGGATGCCTAGCTATGGGATAGTATTGATCTAGTCTTACATTAGCATTGGCTATGGATTCTAAATCCCTGGTCGGATGACATGCTAAAACAGAAGCGAGTGCCAGCTCGGCTCCAGCAAGAAGTTCTTTGCGCACCAAAGATTGAATTCTGACTGGAGTCTTGAATCGATTGAACAAAGCCGACAGAGTCTCGGCTGCTGGATCCAAAGGAAACATGGTTTTCCATACCATGGTTAGATGAGCATGGTACTTATCAAAGTAATAATGAACTTTCTCAGCTCGATACTCGAACTTCGCCACGATTACGGCCTTTGACCTATTTGACCATAATTCACACTTCGGGTGAGATATATCGGTCATCGCTGCAATCTTCTCATGGATCCGCTTATTTTCTTCTGACCCATCGGAAGCAACAACTTTTGAAGATGAAGAGCAAGTCGGCAGAAGATCGTTTACAAAATAGAAGTATCAACAAAAAAGGGGTGGTTGACTGCTTACAGCTTAGGCTCTCGGTAGCCACACAAAGGCGATCTAAAGCATGTTGTTCGACTGCAGCAGCAATTTCGCTCTTCTTCTTCACCAATGCTGCCAAAAAAGTTAGTAAGTTTAGCTTGATCAAATCCGTGCCGATGAACTTGGTGCAGCTTCGGATGCAGCTTTCTTCTTGTCTTCATCAACGAGCGCAACGAGCGGAGGAATCAAGCCAGGACCAGGACGCGTGCGATTCGGGGCTTGATCCCTGGGATCGATCGGGTGAAGGGAGGATGCGCTAGCGAGCAGCGCTTGGCGCGAGGGAAAAGGGCAGGCCCGGTCTGACCGGCCGGCCAAAACTGCTGCTTCAATTCCTTTAAATTTCTTTTGGCAAAATGCGGAGGGAGCAAACTTTGAGTCTCTTTTTTTTCGAAAACGTACGCCTAAGGGCATACGCATGCTGTATTCATACGTCAAGGAAATACACATACATGTACAAGACCAGGGATAGGATACACGAAGCAAACGGTCTCACCAAATGTAACATCCCAATTTTCAATAAAAAGAAAGTTAGAGAATTCCAGAAAGCAAAATTTCAAACCAACAAAAACTTTTCTATTTGCATATAGTACCATGCATAGGACTTGTGCATTTGAGTGATATGCCATGATGATTGTTATTACTTGTATTTGATATGCTCTAAAACCCTAATGTGATCATACTAAGATCACCAACCAAATAAATCCAAGAGGAAGAAAATCAAATAAAAGAAAAACCCTAAAAACCCTCACATATGCCCTATGGCATTTTTATAAATTTTGACCCTAGACCATTTTGGTCTTCACCATTAGTTGTAATATGGTACTAAACACTTATTACAACCTCTGGAATCAAAGAAAAACAAATCAAATGATTTTCAAACTCAAAATGGGATCACATGAAATAATGGCCATTTCTGCCATTCTTAGCCTGATCACTACTTTGAGCCTTTGCCATTCAATTTTCCCAAACCAAATCTTGCTAACTCCTTGCACCACTTCTAAGTCAACATCAAGGTGAACACTTTTTGTGAAGATCATCATGCCAAATTCATCTTTGATCAAGAGCCATGCTCATCCAAAGTCCCAACTTTTTAACATATGGAACATTCTCCACTTAGCCAATTTTGCAAATTTTTGAATTCTAAAAATTCCACCACCACCTCAAATCACCTCTGGTCATTTACAACTAATATCAACACTCACTTTTCAAACACATTCACCATTTGAATTTTTCAAATTTGGACAATTTTGTAAATTCCAAATTCGGGCACTATTTGCAACTATTGCAAATAGTGATCTACCTCACCTAATCTAACCCAAAGCTATTCTACATTGTTCCCTGGCCCCCTCTAACCCTAAGTGCTGCATAGAAACCCTAGGGAGAGAGAGAGAGCAAGCAAAGACATGGCCATACCGGCCCATGCTGGCCATGTTCTTCTCCCTCTCCTCTCTTTCATCTCCCTCACTGGCCCTGGTGCCCAAGCTCACCACCGCGCCACCCTAGCACCGCCTAGCACCGCCCTGGTCGACGAGAACGACGACAACGCCCGGACGACGCGCGCCCAAAACCGCCCAGATGCCGCTCGCGTCGCGACCATGCGTGCCATGGACGCGCACTGGCCACGCACCACCCCGCCAGTACACGCAGCCCTGGACCCGCTCTCGACGCCTTGAGCGTCACCACAACACCTGGACGCCGTCAGACACTCGCTCGACCACGACCCACGCCCGCCGTCGCCGGAGAAGCAAACCCTGGTCCGCCGCGGGCGCCGCAGACACGGACACGATGCGACACAACCAGGCCCTCCCCGACCCAGCTGTCGCCACCATTAGCCTCGCCTGGACACGTAGAACATCGCCATGACCTCGCCTAGCTCGACCAGCCGCCAGAATCGCCGCGCCATGGTCGACCGCCACCCTGCCCCGCAGCACCCTTGCGCTGCTATAAAAGGAGACCTCTCCTCGTCGATCTGAGCACACCATCACCTTCCCCTCTTCTCACTCGACCGCCAGAACCACTCCACCGTCGACATTAGCCACTGACGCCGCCCAATCGAAGCCTCACTGCCGCCAGACGCAGTGGAAGCTCGCCGTCGATTGGAGCCGTTCCAGGAGCCGCCGCTGGTACAAGGAGCTTCGCCGTCGACTACACCTTCCCCGAGCATACTGCCATCCCTCTCTGGAGCCCTGGTTAGTCCGCCGACCCCCTACTGCCGCTGCCGCATCGTCGGGTTCTCGTCGGAGACGACGATGAACCACGGCCGTAGATCCGCGATCTAATCCAACGCCCCAGCTTCGCCCATACCGTTTCGGGTTTAAACGCCCACTGACGGGTGGCCCCCGCTGTCAGGCAGCCCACGCGGCACTGGACCGTGGCTGGGCTGGCCTTGGGCCGTTTAAATTGAATCTGGCCCGTTTAGTTTTCCCGCCGGCCTTTTAATTCAAATCCAGTTTAATAAATTGCAAATGAATTTCAATACTGCCTCCACTTTGAAATTCAATAGATTCAAATTGGCTAAATCAAATTTGATGAACTTTATATTGATGGAAAGCCAATGAAAATATCTACACAATGCCACTGGTCCCATGACCAGATTCTATGTAGAATTAATTTGATAAAAATAACAAGACAGGGACTTTTCCCTATTCAAATAATCCTTAAAAAATCAACCAAAATAGATATTAAGTTAATTCCAACTCTAATAGCTCACATTTGACTTACACTAATTGTTTATGCAATAAAATGGTGTGGTCACTTTGCATGATCATGCCCTAGCTTAATTAATGGATATTATGGCTAGTTTAACTAGTTGATATTGTCCAAAACTATTAAAGTAAATGATGTGGAGTCTTATACTTCATTTAAACTTGTCTCACATGAATTCATGGGATGTTTGGACCCCTGGTTCCAAACTCTCTTATATGAATTACTTGAGATTTAAATCAAATGTAGTGTTATTTAAATAGTATGAGGTGATCCACCTCATTTAAATCATTTTCCCAAATGATGATGATGAACATGTGACTTAGGTCAATATGAGTTCATCTATGATTGTTTGAGAAATTAAATCTTAAGAAGATTTCAATGAGAGGAAATTAATTCTCAAGAACCCTATGGAAACTATCATTTACATATGAAATACAAAGAAGTGAATTCTATTTAAACCCCACAACCCATGTACTCTAGTTAATTTAATGGTGTGCATAGAGTAGTTTGTGTGTTATACGTGATGCATGGAATAGCCATTGAATGAGTGAGTAATTATACTCGTATTCAAATTTAGACGGTAGCACCGGAGAGTACGCCGAAGAAGAAGGTTGCTACCAAGAGGAGGAGGAGGAACAGTTTGAGAACTACCAAGGCAAGCTAATATTCTTGCAAAGTGCAAAGCTCTATCAGGGCAAGGCACACTCAACTATTACTTTATGCTTCCTGATCCCATCCCAAGTTTTATTCTTGCAAAGTTTCTACTTTATTTATTAAAGCTTACTTTTATAGTTAACTTTGGTCTAAGTATAGAGTAGAACAAGAGTATCAAACTTAGCCTAAGAAGCTTATGAGTTAAGTAGCACTCATCAAGACTAGTTGCTAGTGCTAACAAATAAAACTGGCTACTCTAGATGGGAACAGGTGACTTGTTTTGAATTTTGAAACCTTGGAATGATGATTCATTCCATTGAATGATTTTTTTTGAAGGTGAATATGACCAAGAGAAGATGGTGATTTTTGATAAAACTGATATTGGTTTGGATGCGATACCTTTCCAATTTTTGAGTACCCCCACAATACCTGATTATGGGTAGGGCTTAACTAGAAGTTTATACATCTTAGTATGGGTTCCCTCTGAACAAGCATCATAGGGGTTATGCCGAGGCTGCCTCCGTTGTTGAGAAATGATGTGAATTGAGGTGAATTGTATGGCCAAGCCCTGTGCAGTTCCCAGGTTGACAGTTGGTCTTCACTGGGAGGCCAAGCTCATGGGGAGAGGTGCCTATACTAGGATATGTAAGTGAAAAGTTATGGTTGATGATCCGCGTACTGAGTTGCGAATATTCAGGGTTATCCCTGACGGATGAAATCAAATGTTGTGGCACAAGTGTGCAACCTCTGCAGAGTGTAAACCTATTCGAATAGCCGCGTCCACGGTTACGGACGGTTGGAAAGGCCATACAGTTTTCCGATGTCATATCTTTGAAAATGATATTGAAAAGGATGATGGTGAAATGACTTGTGGGAATTGAATTGAAATCACCACTTGAATGGTGGGAATGACACTAATGTTCCCACTTGAGTTAGTTAGCACTTGAATAAGCTTTTCTCAACCTTTGTGAACTAAAACTAGCTTTCTGCAAATAAACTAGAGCTTAGCAAACCATACTAGAATGTCTAGCACTTACATTAGTATTAGTGTGCGAGTACTCAACGTACTCACGGCTTTGTCCCTGGCTATTCAAATGGCCAGAGTATGAAGATGACCAAGGAGATGACCAGCAGGACGCCTACGACAACTAAGCACCTTCCGACGTCAAGCGTTGGCCTGTGGACTAGAGAGTCCTTGTATCTTACGCTTCCGCTATGTTGAACTATGAACTTGTGTTTGTTCGTTGATCAATAGGTCAACTATTCGTGTAATCTGGATCATGTGATTCCAAATTTGTAAGACTTATGGTTTGTAATGAATGATGACTGTGATACTTAACTATTATGCCTCGCAACAACAATATTCCTGGGATTGCGATGTATGACATAATAGGCATCCGGACTTAAAAATCTGGGTGTTGACAAGTTGGTATCAGAGCCATTGGTTGACCTTAGAAGACCCTAGTTAGAATGGGCGTTCTAAAAAACTTAGCTTTGAAATCAAATGAAGAAAATATTTGTGAAAACTTACTTACACCCTTGTCTCTGAGACTTTGCCAAAATTTGATGAATCATGTCCTATCGTATTTGAATCCACTTAAAATTTTGCCACACCTTACACTCTCTAACTTACTCATCCAATTCTCTTTCAGATGGAGCCGAATGAACCCATCAACACCAAGTTTTACCAGCTTGGGAACGGAGGGAGCTTGATCTTCGAGCACGACCTCAACGCCCTCTCTGACTTCCTTGGGTGCCCACACCACGAGTTTCACGGGGTTCAGCTGGACGACACGCCCGGAGGAGAGTTGCAGTGGGTGATCACTGCCGACTTGAGGGGCAAGATGGAGCCTCCCACTACGGAGAGGATTCTCTTCTCCTTCCGCGAGAGCAACTGGCTCGACGGACTTGCACGTGGTCTTCAGGAGGCACTTGCGCGCCTCTGTGGACAGAACGTGGTGAGCATCCTCGCCTCTCGCTACGCCCACCTTGTGAGGCGTGATGCCGCGGGAGTGCCCATGGAGCTGCAGTCGCACCCGGAGTTGAGGCACCATGCTGAGCACCTGGACTTCATGCTCTACCAGACTCAGAGGGACCTCGACGCCACTCGCGCTTACGCAAACCAGACCCATGCTCACATCACCGAGCAGGGTGAGGCGATCAAGCTACTCAACAACGACCGCAAGAGCCTTCGCCAGCAGCGTGCCAAGAAGGACGCTACGATTCGTCGCCTTCACGCCCGGATCGCGTCACTTGAGGCCACTGTCAAGGCCCAGGAGGATCAGATTCGCCAGCTGGAGGATGACGATGGAGGCATCGACATTCAGGGAGGAGACGCCTTCCTGAGCGACGACAACGACTTTGAGGAGGACGAGAACACCGAGGAGGAGGACTACGAGTTCCTGGAGGCAGGACCCGACGACTACGTTCCGATCGATGTCGAGGATGAGGAGTAGTTGCACTAGTCTCACTTATAGTAGGTGTGAGTTGTATCCCGTCCTTTGTATCGTAGCATGAGAATGGTTCTTAAAACCATTGGAGCATGCGTGTTAGTTTGTACTATGTGTTGCATGAATGAATGAATGTTATGTTTGTCATGAAAAGATTACAAGTTTTCAAAAAAAAATTTAAACTTAACCAAAATGAACCATAGAATGTTCCCTCTTACCTCATAATCTTCTATATCTTCAGATGGCCCCTCCGAATCGCACCAACGACGCGATGCTGCAACTGCTGCAAACCATGCTTGCAGACCGGGAAACCGAAAGAGCCGAACGCCAAGCCAACCTCATCGCCTTGCAGAACATCGCCAACCAAGGCCATGGAAATCATGACCACCCCGGATCCAAGCTCAAGAACTTCCAAAACACCAACCCTCCGGTGTTTAGCAAGACCGAGGAGCCCCTCGATGCCGACGATTGGCTCCAGACTATGGAGAACAATCTGGAGGTAGCCGGAGTGGAAGCCAACGAGAAAGTCTTGTTCGCCACTCACTATCTCGCTGGACCAGCCCGCGCTTGGTGGACAAGCACCCGTGCCATGAACGGAGGTCAATTCATGACTTGGGAGGATTTCAAACTCAAGTTCAGCAAGTACCATGTACCCTCGGGTCTTATCAAGAAAATGAGGGATGAATTCCGTGAGCTGAAACAAGGTCGCATGACGGTGGTGGAATACCGCGACAAGTTTCTCACTTTGTCAAGGTATGCCCCTGATGAGACCGACACCGTTGAGAAGAGGAAGGAGAGATTCCTGAACGGACTGCATGATGAGATGCAGACTGTCCTCGTCAACATCCCCTTCGCCGACCTCGAAGCCCTTGTTGACTCCGCCATCCAGATGGAGGGCAAGTTAAACCAAGCCAATGAGAACCGCAAGCGCCGCATGGCGAATCAGAGTGGATCAAGCCACCCCCAGAAGTTTCGCCCTAGCTCAAGCGGAGGTTTCACTCCGAGAAACAACAAACCCCCGATGCAGAACTCTCGCCCCGGTTATCAGAACCGGAGTGGAGGAAACTCCAAGCCAGGAGGCTACAACAACAACTACAACAACAACAACTACAACCGCGCTCCACCCCGAGCCCCTAACAACAACAACACCAACACCGCTCCCAGAACCGGAAGCAATGCCGTTCCCGTTGCGAACAAGCAGGACAAGACCACTATCACTTGTTATGAGTGTGGTGTAGTAGGGCACTACTCCAACGAGTGTCCCAAGCGTCTTGCCAAGCTCGCCGGCAACACCGCTGCACCTGCTCAGCAGCAACGCCGTGTCTCCACCGGCAAGAAGTTCGCCCCCAACAACCCCAATAACCGCAACGGCCGCCTCTACCACATGAATGCTGAAGAAGCCCAGGAAGCACCAGATGTTGTACTGGGTATGTTTTCTGTCAACCACATCCCTGCCAGAGTGTTGTTTGATTCCGGAGCATCTCATTCTTTTGTCACCGAAGACTTTGCATCAACAAGTAAAATTCAACCCCTCAGTTTGAAGCATGTTATGATAGTTCAAATCCCCGGATCAACCACCAAAGCCAGAAAATTTTGCAAAAATGTGCCAATCAAAATCCATGATGTAGATTTCTTTGCAAATCTAATCATACTTGGAACCAAAGGTTTGGAAGTTGTCCTAGGAATGGACTGGATGTCCAAACACAATGGATTGATAGACTGCGCCAAGAAAGCCATAACCATGACTAGCAGCACCGGTATCGTAGTTGAGCACGTCTCTGAAAAACTACCAAGAAAATTTACCTGCAACCAAAGTGTATCCAAGCCAACTCTGGATCAAATCAGGGTCGTTTGTCGCTACCCTGATGTGTTTCCGGATGATCTACCCGGTATGCCCCCAGATCGGGATATCGAGTTTATCATTGAGTTAATCCCCGGAACTGGACCCATAGCCCAGAGAGCTTACAGCATGAACGCAACCGAGCTTGTGGATCTGAAGAAGCAAATAGATGACATGTTAGCCAAAGGTTTGATTAGACCGAGTGCATCCCCCTGGAGATCCCCCGTCTTGTTTGTCGACAAGAAAGATGGTGCAAATCGTTTATGCACGGACTATCGCAAGCTTAACGATGTCACCATCAAAAACAAATACCCCTTACCCAAGATTGAAGACTTGTTTGACCAACTCACCGGAGCCAGAGTTTTCTCCAAGATAGATCTTAGAACTGGATACCATCAGCTGAAGATCCGAGCCACCGACATTCCAAAAACTGCCTTTACCACCAGATATGGGTTGTATGAGTACAACGTCATGTCGTTTGGACTGACCAATGCCCCCGCTTATTTCATGAATCTCATGAATAAGATCTTCATGAACTTTTTGGACAAGTTTGTCGTTGTGTTCATCGACGACATCCTCGTCTACTCCAAGTCCGAAGAGGAACATGAACAGCATTTGGAGATTGTCCTAGAAACCCTTAGACAGCACAAGTTGTATGCCAAGTTTAGCAAGTGTGAGTTTTGGCTGGAAGAAGTTGGATTCCTCGGACACATCTTGTCTGCAGGAGGAATTGCAGTAGTTCCCGCCAAAATCAAAACTGTTATGGAATGGCAAGCCCCAACCACCCAAACAGAGGTCCGCGCTTTTCTTGGATTAGCCGGATACTACCGCAGATTTGTAGAAGGTTTTTCGAGCATCGCTCGACCAATGACCCAACTGCTGAAAAAGGACAGAAAGTTTGAGTGGACCGACAAATGCGAAGAGAGCTTTCAACAACTCAAGAGTAGACTGACCACAGCCCCAATCCTGATCATGCCAGATATCGCAAAGCCCTTTGACGTATATTGCGACGCCTCCAAGACTGGACTTGGATGCGTGCTGATGCAAGAAGGCAAGGTTGTGTCCTACCTTTCAAGACAGCTCAAGCAACATGAACAGAACTACCCAACCCACGACCTCGAGCTTGCAGCCGTGGTCTTAGCCTTGAAAGTTTGGCGTCATTACCTCATGGGTAATCGATGCGAGATCTACTCCGACCACAAAAGCATCAAATACATATTCACCCAGAAAGAGTTGAACATGAGACAACGCCGATGGATCGAACTGATCAAGGATTACGACATGGAGATTCACTACCACCCCGGCAAGGCCAATGTGGTAGCGGATGCTTTGAGTCGACTGTCGTGCCAGTTGAACTCCATGCTCGCAACTGAACAGCCCAGCTTGCATCAAGAGTTTGAACAGTTCAGACTTGAACTTGTAAGTGAAGGATTCCTAGCCAGCATAGAACTGCAACCCACCTTGATTGGTCAAATCAAGGAAGCCCAGAAGGACAACGCTAGCATTGACGGAATCAAGAAACAGATAGCCGCAGGAAAAGCCCCCGGATTCACCATAGACGAAGCCGGAGTTCTTTGGTACAAAGAACGTCTCTGCGTACCATCGGACTCTGACTTGAAACAAGTCATTCTGCAAGAAGCCCATGACACCCTTTATTCAATCCACCCCGGAGGTACCAAGATGTACCAGGACCTAAAAGAACAATTTTGGTGGCACGGAATGAAGAGAGAGATCGGTAGCTATATCGCTAAGTGTGACATCTGTCAGAGAGTCAAGGCAGAACATCAACGACCCGCCGGACTGTTACAACCCCTCCAGATTCCAGAATGGAAATGGGACTCCGTAGGAATGGACTTCATCACCGGACTGCCCAAATCCAGCAAAGGCAATGATTCAATATGGGTAGTTGTCGATAGATTGACCAAAGTCGCCCATTTCATCGCCGTCAAAACCACCTATCAAGGCCCAAAGTTAGCTGAACTTTACATCTCCAGAATAGTCGCTCTGCACGGAACCCCCAAATCGATAGTGTCAGATAGAGGATCACAGTTCACCTCAAGGTTACGCAGAAAGTGCATGAAGGACTAGGCACTCGCCTAAATTTCAGCACCGCCTATCACCCTCGTGACCGACGGACAGATCGAGAGAGTAAACCGGATCTTGGAAGACATGCTTAGAGCATGCGTCGAATACGGATCCAAGTGGGAAGACTGCCTACCTTACGCAGAATTCTCTTACAACAATAGTTATCAAGCCAGCCTACAGATGGCCCCCTTTGAAGCCTTGTACGGAAGGAAGTGCCGTACCCCCCTGAACTGGTCAGAAGTCGGAGAGAGCCAAGTTTTCGGCCCAGAGGTTCTTCGTGAAGCCGAAGAGAAGGTCCACAAGATCCGAGAGTACCTCAAAACGGCGCAATCAAGACAGAAGAGCTACGCCGACAAGAGACGTCGGGAGATGACCTTTGAGATCGGAGACTTCGTCTATCTCAAAGTATCCCCCTTGAAAGGAATGCAAAGGTTTCAGCTGAAAGGAAAGCTCGCACCCCGATATGTCGGACCTTTCAAAGTCCTCAGCCGCCGAGGTGAAGTATCTTATCAACTGGAGTTGCCTGAAGAGATGGCGGCTGTGCACGACGTGTTTCACATCTCACTTCTCCGGAGGTGCCTGGAAGTCCCGGAGAAGACCGAAGTGTTCAAGAACATCGATCACCGATCGGTGGATATCAACAAGGATCTGACTTACCGCGAAGTGCCGATTCGCACCCTGGAGGAAGCTTATCGAACCACCCGCACCCGAAGCATCAAGTTTCTGAAGATACAATGGAGCAATCATACCGAGGATGAAGCCACATGGGAACGCGAAGACTTCATGAAGAAGGAGTACCCAGATCTCTTTAGTACCTAACTTTCTTTTCGATCTCGGGACGAGATCTTTTGTAAGGGGGAAGGGTTTGTAACATCCCAATTTTCAATAAAAAGAAAGTTAGAGAATTCCAGAAAGCAAAATTTCAAACCAACAAAAACTTTTCTATTTGCATATAGTACCATGCATAGGACTTGTGCATTTGAGTGATATGCCATGATGATTGTTATTACTTGTATTTGATATGCTCTAAAACCCTAATGTGATCATACTAAGATCACCAACCAAATAAATCCAAGAGGAAGAAAATCAAATAAAAGAAAAACCCTAAAAACCCTCACATATGCCCTATGGCATTTTTATAAATTTTGACCCTAGACCATTTTGGTCTTCACCATTAGTTGTAATATGGTACTAAACACTTATTACAACCTCTGGAATCAAAGAAAAACAAATCAAATGATTTTCAAACTCAAAATGGGATCACATGAAATAATGGCCATTTCTGCCATTCTTAGCCTGATCACTACTTTGAGCCTTTGCCATTCAATTTTCCCAAACCAAATCTTGCTAACTCCTTGCACCACTTCTAAGTCAACATCAAGGTGAACACTTTTTGTGAAGATCATCATGCCAAATTCATCTTTGATCAAGAGCCATGCTCATCCAAAGTCCCAACTTTTTAACATATGGAACATTCTCCACTTAGCCAATTTTGCAAATTTTTGAATTCTAAAAATTCCACCACCACCTCAAATCACCTCTGGTCATTTACAACTAATATCAACACTCACTTTTCAAACACATTCACCATTTGAATTTTTCAAATTTGGACAATTTTGTAAATTCCAAATTCGGGCACTATTTGCAACTATTGCAAATAGTGATCTACCTCACCTAATCTAACCCAAAGCTATTCTACATTGTTCCCTGGCCCCCTCTAACCCTAAGTGCTGCATAGAAACCCTAGGGAGAGAGAGAGAGCAAGCAAAGACATGACCATACCGGCCCATGCCGGCCATGTTCTTCTCCCTCTCCTCTCTTTCATCTCCCTCACTGGCCCTGGTGCCCAAGCTCACCACCGCACCACCCTAGCGCCGCCTAGCACCGCCCTGGTCGACGAGAACGACGACAACGCCCGGACGACGCGCGCCCAAAACCGCCCAGATGCCGCTCGCGTCGCGACCATGCGCGCCATGGACGCGCACTGGCCACGCACCACCCCGCCAGTACACGCAGCCCTGGACCCGCTCTCGATGCCTTGAGCGTCACCACAACACCTGGGCGCCGCCAGACACTCGCTCGACCACGACCCATGCCCGCCGTCGCCGGAGAAGCAAACCCTGGTCCGCCGCGGGCGCCGCAGACACGGACACGATGCGACACAACCAGGCCCTCCCCGACCCAGCTGTCGCCACCATTAGCCTCGCCTGGACACGTAGAGCATCACCATGACCTCGCCTAGCTCGACCAGCCGCCAGAATCGCCGCGCCATGGTCGACCGCCACCCTGCCCCGCAGCACCCTTGCGCTGCTATAAAAGGAGACCTCTCCTCGTCGATCTGAGCACACCATCACCTTCCCCTCTTCTCACTCGACCGCCAGAACCACTCCACCGTCGACATTAGCCACTTACGCCGCCCAATCGAAGCCTCACTGCCGCCAGACGCCGCGGAAGCTCGCCGTCGATTGGAGCCGTTCCAGGAGCCGCCGCTGGTACAAGGAGATTCGCCGTCGACTACACCTTCCCCGAGCATACTGCCATCCCTCTCTGGAGCCCTGGTTAGTCCGCTGACCCCCTACTGCCGCCGCCGCATCGTCGGGTTCTCGTCGGAGACGACGATGAACCACGGTCGTAGATCCGCGATCTAATCCAACGCCCCAGCTTCGCCCATACCGTTTCGGGTTTAAACGCCCACTGACGGGTGGCCCCCGCTGTCAGGCAGCCCACGCGGCACTGGACCGTGGCTGGGCTGGCCTTGGGCCGTTTAAATTTTATCTGGCCCGTTTAGTTTTCCCGCCGGCCTTTTAATCCAAATCCAGTTTAATAAATTGCAAATGAATTTCAATACTGCCTCCACTTTGAAATTCAATAGATTCAAATTGGCTAAACCAAATTTGATGAACTTTATATTGATGGAAAGCCAATGAAAATATCTACACAATGCCACTGGTCCCATGACCAGATTCTATGTAGAATTAATTTGATAAAAATAACAAGACAGGGACTTTTCCCTATTCAAATAATCCTTAAAAAATCAACCAAAATAGATATTAAGTTAATTCCAACTCTAATAGCTCACATTTGACTTACACTAATTGTTTATGCAATAAAATGGTGTGGTCACTTTGCATGATCATGCCCTAGCTTAATTAATGGATATTATGGCTAGTTTAACTAGTTGATATTGTCCAAAACTATTAAAGTAAATGATGTGGAGTCTTATACTTCATTTAAACTTGTCTCACATGAATTCATGGGATGTTTGGACCCCTGGTTCCAAACTCTCTTATATGAATTACTTGAGATTTAAATCAAATGTAGTGTTATTTAAATAGTATGAGGTGATCCACCTCATTTAAATCATTTTCCCAAATGATGATGATGAACATGTGACTTAGGTCAATATGAGTTCATCTATGATTGTTTGAGAAATTAAATCTTAAGAAGATTTCAATGAGAGGAAATTAATTCTCAAGAACCCTATGGAAACTATCATTTACATATGAAATACAAAGAAGTGAATTCTATTTAAACCCCACAACCCATGTACTCTAGTTAATTTAATGGTGTGCATAGAGTAGTTTGTGTGTTATACGTGATGCATGGAATAGCCATTGAATGAGTGAGTAATTATACTCGTATTCAAATTTAGACGGTAGCACCGGAGAGTACGCCGAAGAAGAAGGTTGCTACCAAGAGGAGGAGGAGGAACAGTTTGAGAACTACCAAGGCAAGCTAATATTCTTGCAAAGTGCAAAGCTCTATCAGGGCAAGGCACACTCAACTATTACTTTATGCTTCCTGATCCCATCCCAAGTTTTATTCTTGCAAAGTTTCTACTTTATTTATTAAAGCTTACTTTTATAGTTAACTTTGGTCTAAGTATAGAGTAGAACAAGAGTATCAAACTTAGCCTAAGAAGCTTATGAGTTAAGTAGCACTCATCAAGACTAGTTGCTAGTGCTAACAAATAAAACTGGCTACTCTAGATGGGAACAGGTGACTTGTGTTGAATTTTGAAACCTTGGAATGATGATTCATTCCATTGAATGATTTTTTTTGAAGGTGAATATGACCAAGAGAAGATGGTGATTTTTGATAAAACTGATATTGGTTTGGATGCGATACCTTTCCAATTTTTGAGTACCCCCACAATACCTGATTATGGGTAGGGCTTAACTAGAAGTTTATACATCTTAGTATGGGTTCCCTCTGAACAAGCATCATAGGGGTTATGCCGAGGCTGCCTCCGTTGTTGAGAAATGATGTGAATTGAGGTGAATTGTACGGCCAAGCCCTGTGCAGTTCCCAGGTTGACAGTTGGTCTTCACTGGGAGGCCAAGCTCATGGGGAGAGGTGCCTATACTAGGATATGTAAGTGAAAAGTTATGGTTGATGATCCGCGTACTGAGTTGCGAATATTCAGGGTTATCCCTGACGGATGAAATCAAATGTTGTGGCACAAGTGTGCAACCTCTGCAGAGTGTAAACCTATTCGAATAGCCGCGTCCACGGTTACGGACGGTTGGAAAGGCCATACAGTTTTCCGATGTCATATCTTTGAAAATGATATTGAAAAGGATGATGGTGAAATGACTTGTGGGAATTGAATTGAAATCACCACTTGAATGGTGGGAATGACACTAATGTTCCCACTTGAGTTAGTTAGCACTTGAATAAGCTTTTCTCAACCTTTGTGAACTAAAACTAGCTTTCTGCAAATAAACTAGAGCTTAGCAAACCATACTAGAATGTCTAGCACTTACATTAGTATTAGTGTGCGAGTACTCAACGTACTCACGGCTTTGTCCCTGGCTATTCAAATGGCCAGAGTATGAAGATGACCAAGGAGATGACCAGCAGGACGCCTACGACAACTAAGCGCCTTCCGACGTCAAGCGTTGGCCTGTGGACTAGAGAGTCCTTGTATCTTACGCTTCCACTATGTTGAACTATGAACTTGTGTTTGTTCGTTGATCAATAGGTCAACTATTCGTGTAATCTGGATCATGTGATTCCAAATTTGTAAGACTTATGGTTTGTAATGAATGATGACTGTGATACTTAACTATTATGCCTCGCAACAACAATATTCCTGGGATTGCGATGTATGACATAATAGGCATCCGGACTTAAAAATCTGGGTGTTGACACTAAACTACGAAGAACACAACAGAAAGAGAAATTACACACATATTCTTCATCTTCTTCGATCCTGGTACCCGTGGAGCTGAGGAAGCCCTTAGCACAATGGCGTTGAGGAGCCGCACTAGTCACCAAACCATTGGGATTGGATCTTGATCCGATGAATAACTCGGCCGGAGGTAGCACACCCTCACGGCGGCGTTCTCCGAGCCTCCACTGCTCCGGATCTGGGGACAAAGCCACACCGCCAAGATGACGGCCAGAACCTTCCACCGTAAGCCGCATACCACGCTCGTCGCTGCCGGTAATCCTCCCGAGCGAAGCACCATCCCCCTCCCCGTACCTGGAACCGGTCGAACTTCGCCGCAAAAGCGCCGCCGCCACCATCCTGCGGAGCCGAAACGCCGGACAAACCACCGCCACATCTCCACAGGGCCAAAACCGCGGACAACGAATCCCCACCCACTCCTCGGCAGATCCCCCGGATCTGCCACGACGGAGAAGAAGCGGGGGGCACTTTATTTCCAAAGTAGAAGTCACCTCCGCCGCCGTGACCTCCACTGGAAAACCTAACCCTAACCTACAAGAGGGAGGGACTACTACCCCGCTCGCCGGCAGAGAAGCACGGTCCAGCACGACTCCGAGGCCACGAGGGCCATCCAAGCCAGGGCGGACCGGCGAACTCGCCGGCGGGAGGGACTGTACTAGAAATCGCCTCGCGGTCGCCTCCAAGCGCTAGAGAGAAGGGGAGAGGACGAAACTTTGAGTCTCTTGTTTTGATGCAAAAAACGTGGGGGCAACGCTGGGCGCCGGTCGCCTAATAAAAAGCCAGAAATCGGTCGTCCTCCACGCCCTCAGATCACGATCCGACGTCCAAATCAATCACTATGCAAATTTTGTGTTTTACCCCCCAGTTTTTAGAAACTTAACCCGCAGTCCTTACTTTCCCAATTAAACCGAAAAGGTACATCTCTCTAGGGCTGACCTTTTCAATATTTACAACAAAAATGCCACACTGCGACAGATCCGGATCATATTGAGTATTGCAACAAAATCTCTCAGTCTGTTCACAAAAAAATATACAATTACAACAAAATCTTCGCAACAAATTTTTTAAAAGTAATTTTCTAAAATGTGGTTAAATAACAATTATTTTCCTACATGTTGGTTTACAACAAAAATGAACAGCAAATTACAACGAAAATTGAAAACTATTACTACAAAAAAAAACACATGTGTTTATGGCTATGAAAAATTGGTTAAGCAATAATAAGTTTGCTACATATTTAGTTACAACAAAAATCACCATCTATTTTAACAAAAATAAGCTGATTACAACAAAAATCACAAACTTGTGGCAAACGCCCAGGTAACAGATTACAACATCTCTGACGTGCTTTCACTATATAATTTATGTGAAATTGTTACAATATTTATATGCAACTGTTACAAAATTTATATACAATAGTTCGGATCGTATATCCTTCAGTTGGAACGGTCAATTTCACCATCCCGATAGTCAATGGTATGGTCGGCGGTGCTGGTCTTACCATTGGTGGTGTTGTCCCTACGGTCAATGAAATGGTTAGCGGTGCCGTACCTTCTGTTGATGGTGTCGTCGGCACCATGGACACAGTCCCTACAAGCGACAGTGCGCGGAGGGAGCAGCGTGGCAATGGTTGAGCTAGGTAGTCACAAATCCAAATGAGTCTAGTGTAACTTGCACCCCTACGATTGATAACGTTGTCAAAAGAGAACATAAAGTTAGCTAGCACTGGCACCGCCATGCAGCTCGATGTTTGGATTAGGCACACGACACATGCACGTGCCCTAGCTAGCACGCACACATAGCTAGAAGCCTAGAATACAAAAGGTTCAATAGCTTTGAGACCCACCCACGGGAGAATCGGAGAAGACGTGCAAGCATACCTAGCTAAGCTAGCTGCGCGCGGTGTCAGTGCAATGATCGCGCCGAAAGAACAGGCCATAAAGCCCACGCGAGCAAGCCAGCGACAACGACCGATAGCTGGCGCGCGATCGGTCGCCGGATTGGAAGCGTTTTCCAAAACGTGGAGAAAAAGAGAGCGAAACATTGTGGAGAGAAGAGTGGAAGCCAAGAGATGAAACATTTTCGTGGCGAACAAAAGTGGTGTAAAAGAATTGGCAAACACCGAGTAAAAAACGAGCAACCTTCGGAGATGCGAAATAGATGGAATCAAAGGTGGCATGTGGTGGCGAATATAATATGGATGAAAGATGCCAAACGAATAAGATGAAAGAGAAAGGTGATTTAAGCCAAAGAACCAAATAACGACTCCGACCCCCCTCTTAATAGTGCGGGGTCCTATACTCAAGAAAAACCAAAAAGGGGAGACTACCTTGTCGTGCTCTTCCGAACTTCGTCGAGTTGCACTTTTCAATCTCTATCTTCGAGTTCTCTTGCCGCGCTCTTCTTCTCCCTTTTGACATCATGACCCGACACCATAAGAGGACGAGAGAAATAACCGTGTCCCGCTTGACCTTGGTGACAACACTCATGCTTTATTCAAGCCGGAATACTTTTGTTGATTGCATCCTCTAGGTCTTGTTCATCAATAGCTCAACTCATGAGCCTTGGAGGATTGTGACTCCGACTTCAAGCAAACATGGAAGCAACTGGCATATAAATTATTACCAGGAAACAGATCAATGTGACACGAATGGAGAACTGCATATGCCATTATGTACAACTGTCCATCAATCCCTTGTTAACTCCACATCATCCAAATAGATTAACCAACCATTACAGACAACAAGAAATCGAAGAGATGACGGATCATTTCCCTGTATTTCCATATCATTTCAACCATCAAGAAGAATAGCGAAAAATCCAGTCTATTAATTTGTTGCTCTCACGAACGGCGCCGTATCAATAAAAATGAAAATACTAATATATTAGGTATAACAAATGTTTCCATTATACACGACAGAATCAGCTGAAACCTATTTCTTCTACTGGCCTGCACTGTACAGATGCTATATATAGAGTACTACTATGTACAAAGAATGAACAGCCGTCAGTCGATCTCAATCCTAAATCAATTGCAGCTCCCCAGATCCCTCTGATCACATGGTCGAACAGAACGACGGTCGATCAGACGACAAGCTGCCACGGGAACAGAAAAAGAACAAGTCAAATCTTCTATCTTTCTCTTTGAATATGCTTTTGGTTACCACAAGAGGTCTAGAACTCCAAGTGCCACCACCTCTTCTTCCTGTTCTCCACGACGGGCAACTCTGCAGCAAGATCATGATCATGAGCATGTCAGATGCCAAATCAAGCAAATAAACTTAAATGATTTTTTAGGATAAATAAACTGTTGAGGGTACCTCCTTCTGGATATATCGAATTGTAGTGCACCTCAGCCCAGAAACTCAGACATATAACTGGATTCCAGAAAGAAAAAAGATAAGATTTAGACACCCATAGACTGAAATATTTTGTAATCTAGGAATCATCTCAATAACAAGAATTTGGCAGGTATGATGTACCTCTTTTTGACTTTTGCACGACAGGGAGGATTTCAATGTAGCATGTATCTCTGAAGGATGTCAGGATGAAGATCTTCACCCCGTACTGCAAAATTCAGTGCATATGGTTCAGTGCCAGAAACATAGCAGAGCAGCCATATGACATGACCAGCCCTTTGGTGTAATGCCAAGATGTTCCGAAGGAATATAGTTTTTCTTACAAGGTGCTGCCCAAAAAGTCAAGCATACACGATATTCCTAATCATACAATCATATTGGGTGCCAGATATACAGTTAAGTTACAGCGGCTGTCCAAAGCATCACTGCAAGGAGCATAACAGAGACTGGACGTATAGGTCTGGTTTATTATGCTTAGCAACAAAGTGGTCAGAACTGTACGCGAGGATCAGAAAATCTGACAAAAAGATCAGCCAAGTACTCCCTCCGTTCACTAATATAAGATGTTTTAGCTTTTTGTACGTTCATCTATTTTATTATGTATCTAGTCTACTTTTAGTGTGTAGATTCACACTCACTGTGGTATGTACCTAGTTCACTTTAAAATGTCTAAAACATCTTATATTTATGAACGGAGGGAGTATAAAACAAAATATTTTGAACAGGATAGTTCAACCATACTGTAAAATTGTATGAGAAATTGCAATCTAGCTGTTTAGATATGATGGTTGTCAAAATTAAATTTACCACTCATGTATTGAACTGGCAAAACAAATGAGTTTTCTGTTTGTTTACTTGATAAATTGGACAAAAGTATGTCCAGCAGATCTATAAAAGGGGTGAAAAATGCTTACCGAGTCCGCAGCAGCCTGCAGGGTAACATGGTCACCCCACTCCCCATTCCTGGTTTGTTCAGTTAGCGCAACAAAGTGAGAATGTGTATCTTTCCACTTTAATTCAAATATTTACTGATAAAAGGTAGAAAAGGAGCAAGCACTGACTTTGGCATCTTCTTAAGATATTCTCTGTAATCCATAGGAACATATCCAGCATATATCTCAGGATGGGATTCAAGCTGTGAAACAGTTAGAAGTGCAGAGGGAATACATTATAATGTGAGAATGAAAAAATATGACGAATAAAAAATTATCTTCTTAACATCCAGTTCACAGAGGTGTATTGACCAACAAAGTCACTGTTGTGGTGACTTATCACTGTAGGGAAAGACTAATAAAAGTAGTTATTTTGACAATACTAACCTGCTTCATCACTTGCTGCCGTACAAATCTATGATGTTCAGGAGTGCGGTAAAATTGATCAGACAATGCCCGGAACTGTTCAAAAGGAAGATTCAGAAGAAAAAAATAGGTATTTGTAGAGAAGGCTTGTGCTGACATAACTGATATTCTGGAGAAATAAAACAAGAACTGAAAACTGTAGACAGACCTGACAATTGCCATCTCCGTTTACCTTGAGCTCAACCAAGCCATACAACACCAACCTAAACAAGAGATCATATCAGAATCAAATAACGGTCTGTCGCAAATACTACCAACGATCAAATATAGTACACGCAACTCTGTGTGCAGGTTTATGAGATAAATAATAATTTCCAGTTACACGCTTAGCACTAGCAGTTCAGTACAGTACTACAAATAAGAAGTTAGCATGAGCTTCAGGTTGGAAGGTAATCTAGAATGGATATAAACTGCAGGGTTGCTTACCTGTCAAGAAGTCTACGGTGATCTGAGAAGGCTTCGTCAACAGAGGGAATCTCTCCATTTGTTTTAGGAACATGCTGTAGAAGCAAAATGAGTAACAGAAATCAGGACATAAGATTGGTCAGTCTTCCAGTTCAAGGGAGCAAATGCAAGTTAAAAGGGGTCCTTAGAATGGCAGCAAACTGCTAAGAATTATGCAGTAGAGTAAAAGTACAACATGGCTAGCAGACCCAGCCCCATATGAACTTGAGAGCATGGACCCACTGAAAATGTACAAACCGAAAACTGCTAAATTTGACTACTTCATGCAAGTTATCTTTAGCAATAACTGCAGCACTTTCCTGATGACCACGCAGGAGAGCTAGCAATCCCAACCCCATGTAAACTTGAGATAAATAAAAGATAGTGAAGGTGGAACTCTGAAACACACTGAAACTGCTGTATAAACCCGAAACGGGTACATTCAGGAAATGAATCGATTTCAGCAATAAGTTGGCCAACTGATGCTCTGAATCGCGTCAAGTAAACTGCATCTCACGGTTTTCACATTCAGACAGTTTTGCCAAACTTATAGAATGGGTGTGAACTTACAGGAACAGGAAGCATGTCGTTCAATCTTTTTCCGACCTCGCCGTCAATAGCAGAGAAATCATCCACAAGCTCAATCGGGCAATCTTGGGCATCGTTATCTTCAGGGCTGGAGCAGGAGCTGAAGTGGTCCCTGGAGGCCACTGGTTGTTCCTCTTCTACATAAGGCGGAGCTGGCATTCAGGCAAGAAGAGGTCAGGGGAGAACGAAATGGTCGACCTGGTGTGAGAGAAAGGAAGACACGCCTTCGATCAGCGGTTGTGTGTGAAAGAAAGAATGAGATCACCCGCCTGAGGGTAGATGATGGACGATTTCAGGGCGGAACCACTGCTGCGCGAGGACGGTGGCGCGCTGCTCGTCGTCGGCGGATCCCCCCTCGGCCTCGGCCATGGCGACCTGGGCGAGCTCCTCCTGCAGCGCGTGCGCGATGACCTCGTCGCTCTCGACCGCGTGGATTGTGACCTCGACGCCCGAATCAAGAAGCGCGTGGTGGGTCTGTGGAGCGTAGTCGGTGGTGGGGGGCTGGGGATGGTGGGCGCAGTGGCCCGGACCGCCGAGGAGGGCGTGCAGGGTCTGCGGCGGCGGCGGCGTGGGGGCGTAGTCGGTGGTGGGTGTCTGGGGAAGGCGGGCGCAGTGGCCGTAACCGGCGCCTCCTCCGTCGAGGAGGTGGTGGAGGCCCCAGCGGACGATGTTGGTGTCCAGATCTTGGTCCCGCAGAACCATGGCGGGAGCTATGATCGATCGATTGCTACCTGCGCAAGCGGAACAATCCAGGAGAAGAGGAACCGAATCGAAAGTTGAGGAAAAGCGAAGCGAATCGTGGGAATATGTTCCGGTCGAAACGGGAGAGGCAGGCGAGGAATCAAGAAAAATCGGGGATTTAGTTGGAGGGGCTCTTACTTGGCGACGAAGCACCCCAGACCCAGACCCAGGGCCGGCGCGAAGAAGAAACCGAATTGAATTGGGATTGACGATGGGGACGACGGGACAGCGACTCAGGGCCGGCGCGAAGAATAAACCAAGACTGAATCTTTACGGCTTAGCCGTGTACGCGCGGCCTTGTGCTATTCTTCCTAGACGGGAATAAACGCGGCAAGAGCAAAGCATCAACCGGAGAGACAAAGTCGAAACGGTTTGTGTTTCCCTGCTGGTTCGTCGGGAAGAAGACGAAGACGAAGAAGCGTGTGGGGCCCGCAAGTCCGTTGCTTGGAGCTGGAGCGCCAATGCCGAAGCCGACTTTTGTTGAGCCCATCGCCGCCGCCGCCGCCGCCTCGGTTTGGTACAAACCGAGCCAGCCGTCCACCCCCTTTTGCCCATCTCAAAAAACAATTTTGTTTCTTCTTGTCAGAAGATCAATTTTATTCATCTGGCTGCTCGAGACCATTCTTTCTACAGTATTACAATAAAAATTAGGAAAAATATTGTAAGCCTTTTTTTGAGTTTCATATAACCTCCGTTTACTAATACGGGACATTTTGGAAAGGTAATCTAATTTTCGGTGCTAATTCCAACTTGCCTGACACCTCTTCAGCCATTTGATGTACAAGCTGTTTACTATGTGTCGGCGCGGGTTTCAAGGCCTAAATCAGGCACTGATAAGCGCCCGACGGACGCGGTGGCGCTGGGTGATTATAGACCGATTAGTCTCATCCACATCTTCGCCAAGCTGGTGGCTAAGACTTTGGCTACTCGGCTAGCCCCTAGGATGGAGTCACTGGTGGATCGCAACGAATGAGCGTTCATTCGCAAGCGGTGCATCCATGACAACTTTATGTTGGTCCAGCAGACAGCTAAGTTCTTGCACGGGAGGAAGGAGCCGCGGGTGATGGTCAAGTTGGACATAGCTCGGGCGTTTGACTCTGTCTCGTGGGGGTTCCTCATGGAGATCCTTCGCAAGATTGGGTTTGGCCCCAGGTTCCGCGAGCTGGTCTCCATTCTGCTATCCACGGCAAGTACCAGGGTGTTGCTCAATGGCGAGCCTGCCCCCCCCCCCCCCATCTGGCATAGGAGGGGCCTGAGACAGGGCGACCCCCTGTCGCCGTCGCTGTTCGTCCTGATGATGAACTCGCTTAATAGGTTGCTGGCCAAGGCCATCGAGTTGGGTGTTCTCAGACGGTTGGCTCGGAGTGACCTGGTGACATCGGTGTCGCTATACGAGGATGATGTGGTGATCTTCTTGATGGGGTTCGTAGCATAGAAAACAAAAATTTTCCTACCGCAAGACGAATAAAACCAAGATCTAATCTATGGAACACCCAAGATCCAATCTACAAGATCGAAGCAACGAGATTGATGTGAGACTAACCCTCGAAGATTTCCAAAGCCTACGAGATTAGATCTCGTTGTTGGTGTAGACGATCATCCCCAGTGCTGCAATCCGGCAGCACTTCCGTACTCGGTCGCGCGTACGGTGTCGATGAAGCCCCTTCCTCTCCCCGTTCCAGCGGGCAGCGGAGGTGTGGTAGATCTCCTCCAAGTTCCAGCAGCACGACGGCGTGGTGGTGGTGGTGGAGGAAGAAAAGCTGCAGGGCTTCGCCTAAGCCGGAGCAGCATATGGTGGAAGAGAGAGGCGGCCAGAGGAGGGACAATGGGATGGGGCTGGCCGGCCACCCCCTCCCCTCTTTATATAGGGGGCCAGTCGGCTGGGGTGGCCCCCTTTCCCATCTAGGGTTAGGGGGGGCGGCGGCCAAAGGGGGGAGAGGGCTTTCCCCTCCCCCAAGTTGATCCCCCCTAGGGAAACCCTAGGGGGTTGGCCGGCCTGGGCCTTGGGGGGCATGTGCCCCTGGCCCATTAGGCCAGGGAGCATCCCCTCGGCCCATGCTAGGCCTCCTAGGTCGTGGGCCCCATGGTGGACCCCTCCGGAACCTTCTAGAACCTTCCAGTCAACCACCGGAAAAATCCCGAACATTTCCGAAACCCAGAAATCAACTTCCCTTATATGAATCTTATTCTCCGGACTATTCCGGACCTCCTCGTGACATCCTGGATCACATCCGAGACTCCGAACAAACTTCGTCTCCATACCATATTCAAATCTACTTATGCGACATCGAACCTTAAGCGCGTCACCCTACGGTTCGCGAACTATGCAGACATGGTCGAGACTCCTCTCCGAGCAATAACCAATAGCGGGATCCGGAGATCCATAATGGCTCCCACATATTCAACGATGACTTAGTGATCGATTGAACCATTTACATACGATGCCAATTCCCTTTGTCACGCGATATTTTACTTGTCCGAGGTTCGATCATCGGTATCTCCATACCTTGTTCAACCTCGTTACTGACAAGTACTCTTTACTCGTACCGTGGTATGTCATCTCTTATGATCCAATCATATGCTTGCAAGCTAATCGAGATGACATTCCACCGAGAGGGCCCGTGAGTATATCTATCCGTCATCGGGATGGACAAATCCCACTATTGATCCATATGCCTCAACTCACACTTTCCAAATACTTAATCCCATCTTTATAACCACCCATTTACGCAATGGCGTTTGATGTAATCAAAGTACCCTTCCGGTGTAAGTGATTTACATGATCTCATGGTCGAAGGACTTAGGCAACTATGTATTGAAAGCTTATAGCAAATTGAACTTAATGACTTGATCTTATGCTATGCTTATTTGGGTGTGTGTCCATTATATCATTCACCTAATGACATAACCTTGTTATTAATAACATCCAATGTTCATGATCACGAAACCATGATCATCCATTAATCAACAAGCTAGTTATACAAGAGGCTTACTAGGGACTCCTTGTTGTTTACATAACACACATGTATCAATGTTTCGGTTAATACAATTATAGCATGGTATGTAAACATTATCATAAACACAAAGATATATTATAATAACCATTTTATTATTGCCTCTTGGGCATATCTCCAACAGTCTCCCACTTGCACTAGAGTCAATAATCTAGTTTACATTTGTAAAGATATAACACCTTGGCCTTCTGGTGCTTTATCATGTTTTGCTCACGGGAGAGGTTTTAGTCAATGGTTCTGACACACTCAGAAACGTATGTATTTTGCAATTCATTTGCGTCTCAACGCATCACTCATTTTCCAAATGAGTCGGCATTAATTGTATATGCTTAGTCCTCTGGTGGAACCTTAATTCCGCGGTCTGAAATAAGTCACTAATATTGTCATACACAATATAGCTTCAAAATTCTGACACTATCGGAACTACACCAAGTTCTCAAAGAACTCCTTGACTTAACATCCTTAGTCATTGTCAAAACAATGACATACTCTGCCTTCGTTTATAGAATCCGTCACAATATTTAGAACTCTTCTAAATCTAGCAAAAACTTCTTCTAGCTCATTGCGCTACCTTTTAAACAACACTTATACTAATTGAGATTGAAAAATATTTTTATATGTGATCAAACTAATATCGGTGCAACACCTTACATCGATTTGTTTGTCATTACCCCATACAAAAACTATATATATATCCTTGGTTCTTCTAAAGCACACAGGGATATTCTTACTGTTTGTCCAATGATCATCACATGAATCACTCTGGTATATGCTCCTAACCTTTTAGAGCACAGGACATCTGATTTTGTACATATTATTCGTGATCTAAAATCACTCATGTGTTTTTACTCATCGAGTGTCAAATACACTCAAGTCTTGTTAAACCTTCACATGGAAAGAACACCTTCTTAATATTTCTATATTGAACTACTTCAATATCCATTCTATGTACTTTGACTCAAACTTATTATGTGCTTCAATCTATCTTCATAGATCTTGACACTAAATATGTTTCAGTCCATATCCATTCATTGAAGTTAATTGTCAATGAAATCTTTTTAATCAATTATATAATTACATTATTTATAATCAACGATATGTCATCTACATAAAGTATTATAAATATGTCTCAGCGCTCCCACTTAATTTCTTGCAAATGCAAGCATCTTCATCGTTTCTAATGAAATCAAAACTCTTTTTGACTATTTCATCCGGTGAAGATTCCAACTCCGTGATACTCACTTCATCCAATTGAAGTTTGTATACCTATCTAGTATTCCACAGACCAGCAAAACTCTTGGTTGTATCTAGTATACATCCTTCATACACACTTCTGGTAAGGAATGTATTTCTGCCATCCTACTATCATATCTCATAAAAGAAATATGTAGCGATTACTAGAATAATCCACATAGACTATAAGCATTGCCACGGAAGATCTAATCTTATCGTAGTCAACTCTTTGAACTTTGTCGTAAACAACTTTTCGATAAGTCAAGCTTCTTTAAGGATATTCCATCCAAGTCCATCTATTTTATAGATCCATTTACTTTCAAAAAGTATTCATCTATCTTGGATTTCATGGCGCATAGCCATTTTAACGGAGTCAGGGCCCATCATAACTTCTTTGTATGTAGTTGGTTTATCATTGTTGAAAATCAATCCTTTGTCCACAAATCATTTATTTGATCACAAAGTAAACCATACCTACAAGGTTCAATAAGTACTTTGATTTTCATGACTATAACACTTTGTAGACATGGGAGCCATGATCTTCGTAGCCACTTCCGAAACTATTTCCGATGCTGCGCTACTCTGATTATCATGCTTAGGTTTATAAACCTTATCAAATTCCATTGTCCTCCCACTCAAATACTTCGCTAGAAAACAATTTCTTGGAAATAAGCAAGTAACATTAACAAACACTTTTGTCTTTTACTTCATAGTGGGAAGAATTCCCAATCAATTCTTTGGGATAACCAACAAAGACATTCATCCGATTTTGGTTGTAAACTTATTTACTTATGCTATGCATACCAAAAATAAGAAAGGACTATTAGGGTTCATACCCATGCCATAACTCGTATGGTGTCATTTCAACGGATCATGATGACGCTCTATTCAGTGTAAAAGCGGTAGTCTCTAAAGCATAATCCACAAAAAATATAATGGCATCAATATTTTATCTCATCATTAACCCAACAGGTTTGGATACGTCTCTCGGATACTCCATCATCACTTATGATATTCCAGGAAACGTGAGGTTGTAGAACAATTTCATAACTCCCTTAGATGTTCGCTAAAACTCGTAATTCAAATATTTCCACCATGATCCAATCATAGATATTTGACTTTTCTATTACGATGATTTCCACTTCATGCTGAAACTTATTTGAATCCATTCAAATGTTTTCAAACTTCTTCCTTATCGAATATATCCACATATATATACTCAATTCATTGTTGGAAGTTTTCATGAAGTAGAAGAATCTCCCGCACACAACTATGTCCAGTGAACCACATACATCATCATGTATGTTTCCACTAAGTTAGTTGCCCGTTCAACTCTTGGCCTATGAACGGTATTTAAGTCATTTCCTTTTAGAAGAGATTTGCAAGCGCCAAATGATTCAAAAATCATATGACTCCAAAAATTCCATTCAAATGGAGTTCCTTCATGCGTTCCTTTCTAACATGACCTAAATGGCGGTTCCACAAATGAGTGGAATTCAAATCATTTGCCTTATGGCATTTTAGCGTCAGTGTTATGTATGTGTGTTTCACCATTAAGATTTATAATAACTTATCCATCGTACATGGAGTAATGTCGTAATTTGAACAACTCATTGTTTTCATTTGACCAGAGCAAAATAAAAATTTATTAAGTTCTTTATTATAAATTCTAAGGGCTAGGTAGAATGCCAACGACAAACATAATAACACTTTATTATGTTCCAGTCGTGCATTATTACCATATTCCTTATCAGTCACTTAGGCCATCGTATTCTTGTATTGCGTTGTATTGTATGACATCTCATACCAACCAATCTGGTACAAATACCCAAGAATTTTATTATGTGACCAAGCAAGGAATATATCCATAACATGTATATCATCTATATACACCTGAGCTAGACTTTCTAGTCTTGTCCTTTCTTTCTAAAATATCTTTGTGGTTTCTCTTTTAGCTTTCCCCATTCTCAGAAAACACTTCACCTTCAATAACTTCTAGGTCCATTGGTCAAATACCAATAACTTTGAGGTTCTTACCTTGAAGTTGATCATCATATGACAAGTGTTCCAGACTTCACTATTAGTAACTTTGTAATATGATGAACAATTTCAGTCATAATTTTATTCATCATATCATGACGACTTTCCGAGACCATGTCTGCACATGCTAGGCTCGTAAAGTTTAACCTTAGTATTCACATGTGCAAATCTGGCTTGCACCCGTTGTATGCACACGTAGAATCTATCACACCCGATCATCACGTGATGCTTCGAAACGACGAGTCTTAGCAACGGTGCATACTAAGGACGATCATTTCATGGATATGCGAATATCGTTAGTGCCCAACTTAGTTGGAGGATTGGGACGCCTGGCGTCTTCAACCTTCGTACATTCCCATAAAACTTATGAGTTTATGTAGTCTCACTAGATTATATTCTATCATCTTGCAATAAGGTCTTAGATATCACATATATCTCATACCTCGCTTATTTCTGAAAACAAAATTTTCAGCTCCTTACTTTTCAAACGGATTTCAAGTTTCACGGAGACAAGATGATTGGGTACTAATTGAAACCATTGCTCTTTGAATCATCAATGTGAGGTTTACTAAAAGTTTGCATTAGGACTTAATCATATCTTGATTCTTTAACAATACGACACCAGTCCGTAAAGTTACTTGTCAGACTTAACAATATTTCTATCTCAATTACAAGACTAGCGCATGGTAGAAAACGGATGCCAATTCTACAAACTTTAATTCAAAATACTATTCAGACTATGTTCATGATAATTAGTTCATGTTTTAATCTAATTACTGATGAACTCCCACTTAATACAACATCCCTCATAGTTGTTAAGTGGCACACGATCCACATCTACTACACCAAAACCGATCATCACGTGAGATAATGTAGCTTCAATGGTGAACATCAACATGTTGATCATATCATCCATATGACTCGTGTTCAACCTTTCGGTTTCCTGTGTCCCGAGGCCATGTCTGTACATGCTAGGCTCGCCAAGCAAACCCAAGTATTCCGCGTGTGCAAACATGGCTTACACCCGTTGTATGTGAACGTAGAATCTATCACATCCGATCATCACGAGATGCTTCAAAACGACGAACTGTAGCAACGGTGCACACGAGCATGATCTCCATCATCACCAGCATTGTACCAAGGTCCATGGCACCGCTTCATGGTTGTCCATCACTTATAGCTACTATAACAACTACTTGAAATAAAGCTATTACATGATGAATAGACACGCAGGTCTTAACAAATTTAAAGACAACCATTAGGCTCCTGCCGGTTGCCATAATACAATAATGAACATCTCATACATCAAATATAATCATCATCACATCATGGCCATATCACATCACCAAACCCTGCAAAAACAAGTTAGACGCCTCTAATTTGGTTTGCATATTTTACGTGGTTTAGGGTTTTCGAGTAAGATCCAATCTACCTACGAACATGAACCACAACGGTGATACTAGTGTTGACAATAGAAAGTGCAAATTGGAATCTTCACTATGGTGGGAGAGACAGACACCCGCAAAGCCACTTATGCAATACAAGTTGCATGTCAAGCGTGGAGCAAGTCTCATGAGACGCGGTCATGTAAAGTTAGCCCGGGCCGCTTCATCCCACCATCCCGCAAGATGCAAAGTACACAAACTAAAGCAACAAAAGCATCAACGCCCACAAAACCATTGTGTTCTACTCGTGCAACAGATCTATGCATAGACATGGCTCTGATACCACTGATGGGGTTCGTAGCATAGAAAACAAAAAAATTCCTACCGCAAGACGAATAAAACCAAGATCTAATCTATGGAACACCCAAGATCCAATCTACAAGATCGAAGCAACGAGATTGATGTGAGACTAACCCTCGAAGATTTCCAAAGCCTACGAGATTAGATCTCGTTGTTGGTGTAGACGATCATCCCCAGTGCTGCAATCCGGCAGCACTTCCGTACTCGGTCGCGCGTACGGTGTCGATGAAGCCCCTTCCTCTCCCCGTTCCAGCGGGCAGCGGAGGTGTGGTAGATCTCCTCCAAGTTCCAGCAGCACGACGGCGTGGTGGTGGTGGTGGAGGAAGAAAAGCTGCAGGGCTTCGCCTAAGCCGGAGCAGCATATGGTGGAAGAGAGAGGCGGCCAGAGGAGGGACAATGGGATGGGGCTGGCCGGCCACCCCCTCCCCTCTTTATATAGGGGGCCAGTCGGCTGGGGTGGCCCCCTTTCCCATCTAGGGTTAGGGGGGGCGGCGGCCAAAGGGGGGAGAGGGCTTTCCCCTCCCCCAAGTTGATCCCCCCTAGGGAAACCCTAGGGGGTTGGCCGGCCTGGGCCTTGGGGGGCATGTGCCCCTGGCCCATTAGGCCAGGGAGCATCCCCTCGGCCCATGCTAGGCCTCCTAGGTCGTGGGCCCCATGGTGGACCCCTCCGGAACCTTCTAGAACCTTCCAGTCAACCACCGGAAAAATCCCGAACATTTCCGAAACCCAGAAATCAACTTCCCTTATATGAATCTTATTCTCCGGACTATTCCGGACCTCCTCGTGACATCCTGGATCACATCCGAGACTCCGAACAAACTTCGTCTCCATACCATATTCAAATCTACTTATGCGACATCGAACCTTAAGCGCGTCACCCTACGGTTCGCGAACTATGCAGACATGGTCGAGACTCCTCTCCGAGCAATAACCAATAGCGGGATCTGGAGATCCATAATGGCTCCCACATATTCAACGATGACTTAGTGATCGATTGAACCATTTACATACGATGCCAATTCCCTTTGTCACGCGATATTTTACTTGTCCGAGGTTCGATCATCGGTATCTCCATACCTTGTTCAACCTCGTTACTGACAAGTACTCTTTACTCGTACCGTGGTATGTCATCTCTTATGATCCAATCATATGCTTGCAAGCTAATCAGATGACATTCCACCGAGAGGGCCCAGAGTATATCTATCCGTCATCAGGATGGACAAATCCCACTATTGATCCATATGCCTCAACTCACACTTTCCAAATACTTAATCCCATCTTTATAACCACCCATTTACGCAATGGCGTTTGATGTAATCAAAGTACCCTTCCGGTGTAAGTGATTTACATGATCTCATGGTCGAAGGACTTAGGCAACTATGTATTGAAAGCTTATAGCAAATTGAACTTAATGACTTGATCTTATGCTATGCTTATTTGGGTGTGTGTCCATTATATCATTCACCTAATGACATAACCTTGTTATTAATAACATCCAATGTTCATGATCACGAAACCATGATCATCCATTAATCAACAAGCTAGTTATACAAGAGGCTTACTAGGGACTCCTTGTTGTTTACATAACACACATGTATCAATGTTTCGGTTAATACAATTATAGCATGGTATGTAAACATTATCATAAACACAAAGATATATTATAATAACCATTTTATTATTGCCTCTTGGGCATATCTCCAACACTTATGCCACCCGGATGAGTCGGAACTGTGCGCTGTCCGCGGCATTCTGGAGCTCTTTGGGCAGGCTTCGGGATTGCGCACCAACTTCGCCAAGTGCTCGGTCTCCCCCATTGGATGCTCGGAGGATGATGCTGATGGCGCCGCTAGACTCATGGAGTGCCAGCTGGCGCAGTTCCCGGTGAAGTACCTCGGCATCCCGCTCTCTATCAGGAGGTTGTCGGCTGCATCCTTTCAACCCCTGGTAGACCGGTTGGCTGACAAACTCCCTACCTGGCGGGCTTCCATGATGCCTAGGGCAGGGCGTTTGGCGTTGATTCGCGCGGTCCTCGGGGCGATCCCTTTGCATCAGCTGATGGTGCTTGGGCTAGACAAGAAGACGTTGAAACAGGTGAACAAGATTTTGCGCGGCTTCCTATGGGCTGGCAGGGCAGAGGTCAATGGAGGGCACTGTCAGGTCAACTGGTCCAGGGTATGTCGGACGCTGTGGCTGGGGGTCTGGGGATCTCCGACTTGGCGCGCACTGCGACCAGTCTAAGGGTGCGCTGGATCTGGAGGATGCGTACAGACCCCACGCGACCTTGGCACGGGCTTGATATGCAGTTCTCAAAGATGGAGCTCGACGTCTTCGCGGCCTCCACCATGATGGAGGTTGGCGATGGAGAGTCCGCCCTCTTTTGGGAGGACAAATGGCTGGATGGCAGGTCCATCAAAAAGATGGCACCGAAGGTTTACGCGCTGGTACCTAAACACCGCAGGAAAGCGCGTACGGTCCGGGAAGCGCTGATCGATCGAGCCTGGATCCCCGACATAGCTGGCGCGCCAAGTGCACTAGCACTCTGGCAGTACGTACAGCTATGGGGTAGGCTACGTGAGGTGTAGCTCTTGGCGGAGCATGATAGGATGGTGTGGCGCTGGACGACGGATGGCCGATACAGTGCTCGTTCCTGCTATGACACCCTCTTCCAGGGGGCCATCACTTCAGGATCGTGGAGGCTAAACTAGAAATCCTGGGCGCCGCCAAGGGTGAAGTTCTTCATCTGGCTGGCCTGCATGGATAGATGCTGGACGGGTGAGAGGTTGGCACGGCGGGGCCTGCCGCATGCGCCTAGATGCCCGCTGTGCGACCAGGCTGTGGAGACCATCGCGCACCCTCTCACTAGGTGATCTTTCTCCAGGACGGTGTGTTTTGAGGTCCTCTCGTGGATCCGATCCACCTCAGGTCCTCCCACGGTGGAGGGTGACTTCGCGGAGTGGTGGTCGCTGGCTGTGCGGACCGCCCCTCGCCAGCTGCGCAAAGGAACTTCATCGATTATCATGCTTACGGCGTGGTGGATATGGAAACACCGGAATGCAGCGGTCTTCGACAACGCGCGGCCTTCGGTGACGTCCCTATTCAACGACATTAGGTCCGACGCGTGGCTTTGGGCGGACGCGGGGGCCCGGGGTGTCCGCCAGCTCCTCCCCTAGACTAGTTTCCTTTTCTTGGGTGGAGTTGTATGGCGGGGTGTGCCCTTTTGGGGGCTTGTACATATAACTTTCTTTTCTATCAATGCATCGAAACGCAAGACTTTTGCGTTTTCGCGAAAAAAAAGTTAACCCACTTCTATAATAACAGTTCAATGGATTTTTGAAAAGCAAAATAACTATTGAACTATCAAATATATCGAAAGTAAGCAAGGCATATAAGTGGAAAGCATCTAGCAAGTATTTGTAATAGATTCAACAATTGGCCATCTTAATCTGTAACTTGAAAATACTCTTCATTAAGACCATGCAACTACACAATTATTTCTTTTTTTTTGCGGGGGAAAGGGATCCCCAAGTTACACAGGGCCAGTGCAATCAGCCAGAAGTGCCACAGCAACATCTGGCGGAAAGTCTTGTAACCAGAACTCTGTTCTTCCCTGTATTCTCCCTAAAGCAGCAAGGCGATGGCTGACTCCGTTTGCATTCCTCCCAACTTTAGTGACAGATATCTCCCTTTCCCTAAGAAACTCACGGATCCGGGACACTCTCGTGGCGTAGCGCGACAGGTTTGGAGTACCCTCGGCGACAAGCTTGATGGCATCCGAACTGTCAACTTCCACCACAAATGGTTCCGTCGTCCAGTGCAGGGCTAACATCAGCCCTTCCTCCATAGCAGCTAGCTCCGCGTCAAGGGCGTCCGCACATGCAATAATGTTTCTGCATGCAGCGAAAATCACCCTGCCGCCAGCATCCCTTATCACCATCCCGGCGCCAGCTCGACCATCAGCCGTGAAGGCCCCGTCGGTGTTCAGCTTCAGTTGGCCATCATCAGGCGGCTTCCATTTGTGCTTGACCTACGATCGTTCATCAGGCCGTCTTGCTTTCTTGCCAAAGCCCAGGCTATTGTCAATCACCTGCTTCCCCTTCCCAACATCAGCGTTGGGGCATTGTTTGATCATCAGGAGCGAATCCATGTAGCTAGTCAGGAAGCGTCTCGATGCCTCCACCGGCGCTGGCTTATTCTCATGTGTGAGCTCATTATGTACGTGCCAGATCCGCCATAAGAGCATCAGTAGGGCTGCACGTTGGTCAAGGTTCAGGAGCTGTATCACATGCATAAACCAATCCGGATTCTGCTCCACGAAAAGCTCGCTGGCAGGAAGGTCCCAGACTATTCGCATCACATCCCAGAGGCCCCGAGCATGAGGGCATTTCATCATAGCATGGAATGTACTCTCCTCCTCCATACCACATATCAGACATGTCGCTGGTGTTTTGATTCCCCTCCTATGCTTGTTGACCTGGGTCGCCAGGGCATTGTTAGCAAGTTGCCACGCAAAGATACGAATCTTAGGTGGAACTGGACACTGCCATATCATCTTCCACTCTGGGCTATCGCCGCTGGGTCGGGCGCTGGTTGTGAGCCTGCCATTCTCCCTCTGCTGCAACTCAAAAGCCAGCCGATAGGCACTCTTCACCGTAAATACCCCCATTGGTTCAGGGTTCCAAGCAACAAAGTCATTCTCATTTCTTGCAGAGGTGCGAATTTTGACAATCTCCCTAATATCAATCGGCAAGAACCACCTCATGAGGAGCTGCATGTTCCAGGTGCCATCAGGGTTTAAGAAATCAGAGACCCATCGAAGTCTACATCTTCCTTGCCGAGTGATCGGTAGGAGGTAAGATTCTCTGGGAATCCATGGTTGCCGCCATACACGGACGCTGGCCCCATTACCAATGCGCCATATGGCCCCTAGCTTAAGCAACTCCAGTCCATACTCAAGGGCACGCCAGGTTGGGGACGCATTTCCTGGGAACGCTGTGTCGGTGAGGAGCCCTTGTGGGAAGTACTTGGCCTTCAGGATTTGCGCACATAAGGTATCAGGGTTTTGGAGGAGGCGCCACGCCTGTTTTGCAAGGAGGGCCTGGTTGAAGAGCCGCATATCTTTGAACCCCATACCCCCCTGATCCTTTGGCCGCAACATACTGTCCCATGACATCCAATGTGCCTTCCGCTTGCCTTTCTCAGAGCCCCACCAGAAGTCCCTGATCATCTGCGTTATTTCATCAAGCAAGCCAAAGGGCAACTTAAACAGCCCCATGACATAAACCGGAATCGCCTGCGCAACTGCCTTTATCAGCACTTCCTTCCCTCCTAGTGAGAGGTAAATCTCTCCCCACTGAATAAGCCGCTTAATTAACTTCTCCTGTAGGCTCTTGAATTTACTTTTGCTCATTCTGCCATCGGGTGTGGGAAGACCTAGGTATTTAGGCTCAAAGGTTTCCTGTGTCACCTGCAGCACTTGTTTCACTGCCTCTCGCTCCTCCATGCTACTAGTCTCACCAAATAAGATGGAACACTTCCCGGGGTTAATAAGTTGTCAAGTGCTTCTTGCATATATGTTCAGTACCTCTTGAACCTGGCCCGCTTCCTCCGGGTTCGCCCTGAAGAACAAGAGGCTGTCGTCGGCGAAGAGAAGGTGAGACACCCAAGGGGCCCTTCTACACACACGCAATGCCTGAATACTCTGCTCCTGTACTTTCTTTTGCAACAAGGCCGACAAACCATCAACGACAAAAAGGAATAAGAAGGGGGACAGGGGATCACCTTGCCGAAGTCCTCGGGAAGGGGAGAATGAATCCAGAAGGGTTCCATTAAATTTCACACAATAACTCACAGTGGTGACGCATGCCATTATCCAGTCCACCCATCTGTGAGAAAAACCCAGTCTTTCCATCGCTCTCCTCAGAAAGCCCCAGTCCACCCTATCATATGCTTTTGACAAATCCAGTTTGTAGGCACAGAAACTCTTCTTCTCACTCTTATTATGTTCGATGAAGTGCAAGCACTCAAAAGCGACCAGGGCATTATCCGTGATGAGCCTCCCTGGGACAAAGGCGCTTTGGTTAATAGATATAATGTCGCCAAGGATTGGTCGCAGCCTATTGACAAGGCACTTAGCAATAACTTTATACAACACCGAACATAAACTGATCGGACGAAAGTCCTTTAGTGTTTCAGGCTGTTCGGTCTTGGGGATGAGGATGATGGCCGTGTCATTGACCCCCTCCGGCATAGACCCAGTGAGGAAGAACAACCTCACGGCATTCACCACTTCAGCTTTCAGAGTGTCCCAGTTACGCTGATAGAAACGCGCCGGGAAACCATCTATGCCTGGCACCTTCAAGGGTCCGATCTGGAAGAGTGCATCACTAATCTCCTCTTCTGTAAAGTCCTTGCACAGGTTATCATTCATCTCATTAGTGACCTTTGCCTGCAGCAGATTAAGGAGGTCACCATAATCTAGGTTAGGATCCCGGGTGAAAAGCTCCTTAAAATAGGAGGTAGCCATTCTCTCCATATCTGATGGCACATCTCTCTAGACACCGTCTCCATCCTTAAGCTTCTTAATCTTATTCTTCCTAGCTCGCCAGACTGCCTTTTGATGGAAATATTTGGTGTTCTGGTCTCCTTCCTTAAGCCAGTTAATACATGACCTTTGCATCCAAAGCATCTCCTCCTTGTAAAGCAACTCATTCATTTGATCAGAAACTCTCCTAATCGCCTCACGGTCATTCCCAGTTTGCATCAAGGCTGTAAGCTGTTTCCTGCATTTATCTAGTTCAGCAAGGAGGTTACCGAACTTCTTCCTACTCCAAGATTGCAGAACCTGCATAGTTTTATCAAGGCCAACACGGACACTTCTCAAATCGCCCTTGGGCCCGGCCTCCTGCCACGCTTGGGCGATAAGCTCGGGAAGCTAGGGCATGACAACCTAGAAATTCTCCATATAGTATGTTAACGAACATTGTACTATGCCTAGCATGCTAAACTTCAGAGCTCAACATATTAAGAATCAATCAGAAAGGCGAGGATGGTAGATTGGAAGTTATCTCCTCCACAATGACCTATTAATATTCAAAATAATAAGCTGGCAGTACTTGTGGCAAAATTAGTGCTTGTAATAACAATAAGCTAGATTGGTATCCATGGAAGAATCGGTGATCCTTTTTTGTATGCAATTATGTTGCTGCTTCAGTTTGGGCTGATTTCAAACTTTCTCACCTAGCTTACAGGTGCTATTTATTTGATGGTATCCCATAAAGTTCTATCTTAGCTGCACCCATGATCTATTTTGGTCTTTTAGTTATGCTTACCATTTTCAGCACTGCATTTTCAGGTCTTGATAGAAGGGTAGCTTGAGGTTTCCTCTATAGACTCAAACATGGTGAGAGCTTTAGTTCAGTCATCGATCCTGTCACCCAAGTCAGCAATTGTTCCTTGAGTTAGATGCTTCTAAAAATATGTGTACTGTAAACCTACAGTACAGTAGATATTATATCAGAATTTTGGGAACACCATTGGAATTGATGCATACCTGTTTTTATTATAGAAAAATGTAGGTGGACTGAACCCACAAAATGTTATTGCATCTACCATACGCGTATGGGAATTCCATTGGAGTCTCAACTGTAGGTGGACTGAACCCACAAAATGGTACAATATTTCTGAAGGTGAGAAAGTATATGCCATACCACTTGTTGTGAGGATAATCACGATTTGGTTGGTTAATGTATGGTCAGTGAGAAAGTATATGACATACCACTTGTTGTGCTTAAACAACCAAATCACGATCATGTAAATCAGGGTGTATATTTATCTATGGAAATGTACACTGACCATACATTAACTAACCATACCACTACACCTCCGAGCATCTATACGACGGCCTCAAATCTCTGAAACTTTTGATTCTCTTTTAGGTATGAAAATCTAGGATGCAAATTAAATAGGGAGGATATAATGACACAGATCTATAAAAATGTAAGATGCAAATCTGAGAAACAAATCATTAGCAGTTCACTTTTTGTGGCGGCAAGACATCTCTTCACATGAAAATTTATTCTCTGAGCAAAGCAAATTCTTCAGTAGCTATGATTGGTATGGAACACATTAGCATATCTCAACAGCAAGAAAATGTCTATAAGATAAAGCCGGTTATGTGAAACCAAGTTTGCCCTGTATATGAAATCTGAGAAGAAAACACAACCAAGAATAAGCAAATGATTAAGCTACAGATTAGTGAATCCCATCTTTTGGAATTATGTTAAATGATGACATTTCTCAACCAAATCCAAGAGGTTTTTCCCCCAAACTGTATGCTTTATGACCTTCACCCTACTTACAGGGCATGGAGCAATGCCTATTAATTCAGACATAAATGGATACTTATTAATTCAACGTATCAGAAGATTTTCTCAACAGCTACCCAATGTCCAGAGCAAAAACTACAAACTGAAGGAAAGGTTAAGCATTATTGGGTAAAAAATTCTTGCTATCATTACCATGATTGTCTCTGCAGTTCTTTATCTGTGCTGAATCTTGGCCTCACGGACTCACGGTAGGTATTGCATCTACCATACGCGTTCCGGCGGCCAGCCACCGCCCCGCACCGGCTCTGCCCCCGCCGTACTACAGGCGAAGGATCTTGGGCCAGTCTGCCAATGTCACCGGCGGCCTCGTTTGCTGTAGTGGCACGCGGCTTAGAGCCCTGGAGGCGGGCATGGACGTGGACAGAGCGCGCACGTACATGTCAACCAGCGAGGACGCCACCACGCCTCCTGCGCCCCATATGATGTCTGCATCGTCGAGTGCTAGAACCGGGTCGGCGGCTTGCTGCAGCGCGCGCCGCCGGGAAGAGCCGTGTGGGAGGCCACAAAGAGGGTGGGCGCTGTCCAGGTGAGGAGTTGTATCCGGAGAGCCGAAGCACCTTGGAGATGGCCGTAACACTGGAGCAGGACCGGTCCCCACCATAGCCACCGCACATGGAGGAGCTCGGCAAGGGGATTTCGCGGCCGGGGAGGGCTCGGCCGGGGAGAGCTCGGGCGGAGGGTGGTCGAGCAGAGAGGAGCTCATGCGGGGGCGGGGGAGGCAGGTGGATATGCATATCTGTCTCGTGTGGCGGATGGCCGTGCCGCCGCTGACGTCCTGTTGTCGCCCGGAACGCTTCCAGATGCCGCCTTTCCTCTGCTTTCTCCTGGATGACCACCAAGCCGACCACGCCTAGGCGCATATCCCCTGACCATCAAAAATGAAGAAAGGCCGCGGCCTGAGTCTTGACGGACCTTAGCGCCGGCGAGCGGGAGCGGACGGAGGCAGGCCAACGGCCGAGGGACGCCAGCGCTAGGGTTCCAGACATCCAGCATGGCGTCGCGATTAGGGGCACAGGGTTGGTGTGACGGCTGGGAAATCTGCTGGAGACCGGGCAAGTGATGCGTCGACCGGCGGCGACGGCATGCGAAGGCGGGGAGGTGCCGCGTCGTTTGAGCTCGTCCACGCCTCCATGGGAGTTGAGATGACTGAAAATGCTGGGAAAAAAGAGGACGTGGAAAATAGATGGAGACAGAGTCTTCGGGAAGGGCCACGCGGTGATGTCAAAAACGACAGCGAAATTGCTACACGCACCCGGAAAGCTACCAGTGTAAAAACAACACAGCAATAATCATCCATACTTAATTCCTGCAAGTCACCGGGAATGCACACAAGGGAAAAACTGGGGAAATCAATCACATAGAAGAACACGTTTCACCATGCCATGGTTCCCTCAAATAGCCCAAAAATCTCACAAAAAAGGAAGCTGTTCATCTTTAATATAGTAGTTATTAGATTCGTATAGTCTAACCATCGCTTTTTGCGTCGTGCACGGTTTTCTCTTTTCCGTAGGCCTGCATGTTGCATCTTGCTGCTTTTACGTGGGCGCTGCTAGCTGCTCTATCGTGGGCTGCTGGCCTTGCTGCGTATCGTGTGTGATACGTGGCATCTTTTTGTTTTTTTTCTTTGAGTTTGTTGCATTTTTTTGTGTCCAGTTGTTTTTCTTTCAAAAAATATGTGGTGTTAACAAAGGTTTGGTTACGCTATGATAGTTACATGGGATGCGCAACGATAAAAGCACATATACACACGCGATTCATGCTGGCCAAGAGAGTTGTACGTGGGTTGAAACTCAGATTTTTCTAATTGTACAAGGATTACAGCAAGATTTTTTTCAATTGCACATAAGTTGCAATTGAGGTTTTTCCAGTGGCACAAAGAGTTGCAATTGATAAAATGTATCTAAACATTGGATTTTTTGAGCTGCACATGGGTTGTAACTAATATTTTCTCAATTGCATCTGTGTTGCAACTAGGATTTTTCAGTTGCAATTAAGATTTTCGCAGTTGCATATGAGTTCTAACTAGGATTTTTTTTTTCAATTCAAGGTTGCAACTGAGATTTTCTAGGTGAATTACAACTGAGATTTTCCCAATTGCAACTGAGATTAGTTGCATATTGGTTGCAACTAAGATATTTTCAGTGTTGGGTATCCTCCTCATGTGGGCTGTGAGGAGATGGCCTATGGAAGCCTTTCAGGCTGCCCAAACATGTGCAAGAACCCACTACCCATTAGGGTTATGATCAAGAGTTATTTTGGCCATTTCACGTGAAGGAAGGGGGATGTTAAGCCTCCCATCCAACCACCGCTAGGTGGTGTGACAAAAATCCAGGTTAGCCTCTATTGGAGAAGAAAACCAAGAGAGAAGAGAAAGAGAGAAAGTTGAAGGAACAAGCTAAATCAAGCGTCGGGCCCTGACCACAAGCTTGTGAAGACCATATCTGCTTCATTGTCCCCTTCAAGTTGTGGTTCCACCATCTTTGGTGAGATTGCTCCAATCTCTAGCTCTTGTGCCGAAATGTTGTTGTTGGCATCCAAGATATGCTTGTATCTTGATGTCTGAGATCCTCTAGTGCTCTCTATAGAAGAACTTGTTGTACCCCCATTTGATATAGTGGAAGAAGATTTGGGTGGCTTCGGCCCGTAGTTTTTCCTCTCAAGTTTAGAGGTTTTGCATGTAAAAAAGGATTAGTGTCTCCATGTGTTGATTTGCTTATTGCTGCACCTATGTGCTTGGAGCACATATGACTTTTCCTCTCTACTCGCATAAATCAGCTATCTGTGTGCTGAGAGCACCCAGGACTTGTCCTCTATAGGGACACAATTTGTTCCTTCATATATGTTTGATGCATATGTTTCCTTACGTGATAGAGCAACAATCCGTGGAGTTAGTGCATGAGTGGTGCTGAAGTTTACATCTTATTCCGCTGCGTATTTTTAGATCACATTTAAGTGGGTTAATTTCCCAACAGAGTGGTATTAGAGCTCCAGGTTGCTCAGAGGTTGCTGGTCCCAATGGCTATCGAAGAAGGCGCCACCACAAGTGGCATGGTAGAAATTGATTCTTCCAATTACTCATTATGGAAGCCCGCGATGGAAGACATCCTTTATTGCAAGGATTTGTACTAGCCAATTGTGAAAGACAAGTTACCTGATGGTGTCACGGAAGAAGAATGGAGAGTGTTGAACCGAAAGGCAGTAGGTATGATTTGATTGTACAATGATGGCTGCGAAATACGCCACTTTTTCTCACGTTTAAACCTTTAGCTATGTCAAGAAATTAACTAAGTTTCCCTCTCAATGTGCTACTAATGACTAATTATTGCAAAGATGTGCAATCTCCTCTATCTTTGAATGGTGTGCAGGAAATCAAGTCATAATGGCAAATGGACCTGCAATTATTGAAAAAAATCTCATCACAAGTACAGCAAAGTTAACCAGACGTCGAAAGGCGGTTCCAGAAGGTTTAGCGGATATCGGTACGTGCAAGCCCCACCCGTATCGTCCACCCGTACGGGGTGCCGCAGCCTTCCCGAGGTCAACCCCTATAAGTTCTGTGAAGGGACCGATGCCAAAAAGAGAATCCTCGCGGGTAGTCCTCACGGGCTGCGGGTTGGGGTGAATCCTCGCAGCGTTTATATGCATCTAATCTCATGAATATGTGTAAGAATTGAATAGGAGCTTTCAATCTTGTATTCTTGTCTCTTTGCCTCGATTCGATGATCTGCAAGTACCCATGTCTATCGGATCGATCAAGGGAAGAGGTGGGATGAGGGGAGAATGGCGTGCTACCACGAAACCTCTGTGACAGAAAGGGGAAAGTAACGGTACATGTTTAGTGATTCACTCGGGATCATCGGCACAATCATCTAGCTTAATGCTTTGGTCTGTATTCATTTACTTTATAATTATTGTTACTCGCGGTTGTGGGAACAATGGTTGGACCAAGAGACTCTTGTCACCTCTGGCTTTAGGGGCAAGAGTATTTACGGATTTGCTGCTCACAAATCTATTATCACTATTTTATTTACTACACATTTGCACTTCATTTCTATATGTATGCATAGCTGCAGGAGAATCCTTGTCCCTGGCCTATTTCCATCAATTGAACACAACCTAAACAAAGTAAACTAGATAGGTCCGGTAAACATAAAATCAAATCAACTAGCAAAGTCTTGTAGACGTTTCCTTTACACCATTTTAGTAGTGCTTCCCAAGATTCGATTAAACCTAGGTCTTCTAGGGAAAAAGCTTATCATACTACAATCCATAATATGGATCGAAGGTATCATACATCAACCACAATATATTCCACCATGTTGCAAACGACACAAATGCATATGAGATGTGGCGGAAGTTGGAGCCAATATGTGAGAGGAAGACAACTATGAACAAGGCCGCAGTAATCAAAAGGATTGCAAAGCTTGAGTACCGTGATGCAAAGCTTGAGTATCGTAATGTCAAATAAATCAACTTGTAGCCATGAAGATCAACTTCGAGGATGAGTTGCAAGCATTGTTGCTGCTGAGTTCCATGCTCGACAGTTGGAACACGCTTGTTATATCAGTTAGCAATTCAGCTCTAGATGGGAAGCTGACTTTGGAGATGGTGAAGAATAGCATGTTGAATGAAGAAGCCAGGAAGAGGGAAAATGGCGATGCCTCCTCATCTGATGCCTATGTAACTGAATCCCACGGCAAGCATGATAACCGTGGACGTAGCCAAGGCAAATCTCTGCATGGCAAAGACCAGAAATCCAGTGGAGATCAAAGTAAAAAATGAGACAAGAAATCACTTGCTTTTACTGTGGGAAACCAAAAAAAAGAAGTTTGATTGCAGGAAATACAAAAGAGATCTTGCATAGGGTAAAGTTGCAAACAAGAACGAGCAAAAGGGCAAGAATGGTGCCGCAATGACTGCGGAATGTAAAGAAGGTGAAGATTGCCTAATCATTGAAGATGAAGAATGCTATAGTGTTGTCCATGATGATGCCATGAGTTGGGTTGTGGATTCAAGTGCGTCCTTCCACATTACATTACACAAGGAGTATTTCACTTCCTATACAGGCGGCATTACCGGCCAAGTGAGGATGGGGAATAGTGGTTCGTTGAGTATTGTTGGCAAGGGCTCTATATGCATTGAAACAAACACATGCTGCAGGTTGCTGCTTGCTGTTGACGCGGCAGGGATTGCAACGGCGCCAGAAAGTAGCTCCTTGTGACGGTAAAGCACACGTCCGTTGGGAACCCCAAGAGGAAGGTGTGATGCGTACAGCAGCAAGTTTTCCCTCAGTAAGAAACCAAGGTTTATCGAACCAGTAGGAGATGAAGGCCACGTGAAGGTTGTTGGTGAAGGAGTGTAGTGCGGCGCAACACCAGGGATTCCGGCGCCAACGTGGAACCTGCACAACACAATCAAGATACTTTGCCCCAACTTAACAGTGAGGTTGTCAATCTCACCGGCTTGCTGTAAACAAAGGATTAAACGTATTGTGTGGAGAATGATGTTTGCTTGCAAAGAACAACAGAGAACAATGGTTGCAGTAGGTTGTATTTCAGATGTAAAAGAATGGACCGGGGTCCACAGTTCACTAGTGGTGTCTCTCCAATAAGATAAATAACATGTTGGGTGAACAAATTACAGTTGGGCAATTGACAAATAGAGAGGGCATAACAATGCACATACATATCATGATGACTACTATGAGATTTACTTAGGGCATTACGACAAAGAACATAGACCGCTATCCAGCATGCATCTATGCCTAAAAAGTCCACCTTCGGGTTAGCATCCGCACCCCTTCCAGTATTGAGTTGCAAACAACAGACAATTGCATTAAGTACTGTGCGTAATGTAAACAATACAAATATCCTTAGATAAAGCATTGATGTTTTATCCCTAGTGGCAACAGCACATCCACAACCTTAGAACTTTCTGTCACTGTCCCAGATTCAATGGAGGCATGAACCCACTATCTAGCATAAATACCCCCTCTTGGAGTTACAAGTATCAACTTGGCCAGAGCCTCTACTAGCAACGGAGAGCATGCAAGATCATAAACAACACATATATGATAGATCGATAATCAACTTGACATAGTATTCCATATTCATCGGATCCCAACAAACACAACATGTAGCATTACAAATAGATGATCTTGATCATGATAGGCAGCTCACAAGATCTAAACATGATAGCACAAGAGGAGAAGACAACCATCTAGCTACTGCTATGGACCCATAGTCCAAGGATGAACTACTCACACATCAGTCCGGAGGCGGGCATGGTGATGTAGAGCCCTCCGGTGATGATTCCCCTCTCCGGCAGGGTGCCGGAGGCGATCTTCAGAATCCCCCGAGATGGGATTGACGGCGGCGGCGTCTCCGTAACTTTTCTTGTATCGTGGCTCTCGGTACTAGGGTTTTCGCGACGGAAGGATTATATAGGCGAAGGGGCAGAGTCGGGGGACGCCCGAGGGGCCCACCCCATATGGCGGCGCGGCCAGGGGTGGGGCCGCGCCCCCCTATGGTGTGGCCGCCTCGTGGCCCCTCTTCGTCTCCTCTTCGGTGTTCTGGAAGACTCCGTGGAAAATAAGACCGTGGGCTTTTGTTTCGTCCAATTTCGAGAATATTTCCTGTGTAGGATTTCTGAAACCAAAAACAGCAGAAAACAGGAACTGGCGCTTCGGCATCTTGTTAATAGGTTAGTGCCGGAAAATGCATAAAAATGATATAAAGTGTATATAAAACATGTGAGTATTGTCATAAAACTAGCATGGAACATAAGAAATTATAGATACGTTTGAGACGTATCAAGCATCCCCAAGCTTAGTTCCTACTCGCCCTCGAGTAGGTAAACGATAAAAAGGATAATTTCTGAAGTGACATGCTACCATCATAATCTTGATCAATACTATTGTAAAGCATATGAGATGAATGAAGTGATTCAAAGCAATGGTCTATAGTTTGTTAACAAATAGATAATGACTAAACAACTGAATCATATAGCAAAGACTTTTCATGAATAGTACTTTTAAGACAAGCATCAACAAGTCTTGCATAAGAGTTAACTCATAAAGCAATAGATTCTTAATAGAAGGTTTTGAAACAACACAAAGGAAGATTTAAGTTTCAGCAGTTGCTTTCAACTTTCAACATGTATATCTCATGGATAATTGTCAACACAAAGTAATATGATGAGTGCAAATAAGCAAGTATGTAGGAATCAATGCACACAGTTGACACAAGTGTTTGCTTCTAAGATAGAAAGAAGTAGGTAAACTGACTCAACATAAAGTAAAATAAAGGCCCTTCGCAGAGGGAAGCAGGGATTACTCATGTGCTAGAGCTTTTTATTTTGAAAACATGGAAACAATTTTGTCAACGGTAGTAATAATTCATATGTGTTATGCATAAAACCTCCTATAAGTTGCAAGCCTCATGCATCGAATACTAATAGTGCCCGCTCCTTGTCCTAATTAGCTCGGATTTCCATGGATTATCATTGCATTACATATGTTTCAACCAAGTGTCACAAAGGGGTACCTCTATGCCACCTGTACAAAGGTCCAAGGAGATAGATCGCATTTGATCTCTCAATTTTGATAGATCTCAACTTGAGGACATCCATACCGGGACAACATAGAAAACAGATAATGGACTCCTCTTTTATGCTTTAAGCATTCAACAACAGATAATATTCTCATAAGAGATTTGAGGATTAATGTCCAAGCTGAAACTTCCACCATGATACATGGCTTTGGTTGGCGGCCCGAAGTTCTTCTCTAACAATATGCATACTCAAACCATTTAACTTATGGCAAATCTCCCTTACTTCAGACAAGACGAACATGCATAGCAACTCACATGATATTCAACAAAGACAGGTTGATGGCATCCCCAGAAACATGGTTACCGCTCAACAAGCAACTTATAAGAACTAAGATACATAAGCGACATATTCTTTACTACAATAGTTTTTTAGGCTACTTTCCCATGAGCTATGTATTGCAAAGACAAGCAATGAATTTTTTAAAGGTAGCACGCAAGCAATTTACTTTGGAATGGCAGAAAAATACCACATAGTAGGTAGTTATGGTGGACACAAATGGCATAGGTTTTGGCTCAAGGTTTTGGATGCACGAGAAGCATTCCCTCTCAGTACAAGGCTTTGGCTAGCAAGGTTGTTTGAAGCAAACACAAGTATGAACCGGTACAGCAAAACTTAGATAAGAACATATTGCAAGCATTATAAGACTCTACACTGTCTTCCTTGTTGCTCAAACACTTTTACCAGAAAATATCTAGACCTTAGAGAGACCAATCATGCCAACCAAATTTCAACAAGCTCTACGGTAGTTCTCCACTAATAGGTTTAAACTACATGATGCAAGAGCTTAAACATGATCTACTTGAGAGCTCAAAACAATTGCCAAGTATCAAATTATTCAAGACAATATACCAATTACCACATGAAGCATTTTCTGTTTCCAACCAAATAGCAATAAATGAAGCGGCTTTCAACTTTCGCCATGAACATTAAAAGTAAAACTAAGAACACCAGTGTTCAATATGAAAAAGCGGAGCGTGTCTTTCTCCCACATAAGGAATGCTAGGATCCGAATTTATTCAAACACAACCAAAAATAAAAGCACACAGACGCTCCAAGTAAAGCACATAAGATATGACGGAATAAAAATATAGTTTCACTAGAGGTGACCTGATAAGTGGTTGATGAAGAAGGGGATGCCTTGGGCATCCCCAAGCTTAGATGCTTGAGTCTTCTTGAAATATGCAGAGATGAACCACGGGGGCATCCCCAAGCTTAGACTTTTCACTCTTCTTGATCATATTATATCATCCTCCTCTCTTGATCCTTGAAAACTTCCTTCACACCAAACTCAAAACAATCTCATTAGAGAGTTAGTGCATAATCAAAAATTCACATGTTCAGTGAGGACACAATCATTCCCAACACTTCTGGACATTACCCAAGGCTACTGAAATTTAATGGAGCAAAGAAATCCACTCAAACACAGTAAAGGAGGCAATGTGAAATAAAAGGCAGAATCTGTCAAAACAGAACAGTCCGTAAAGACGAATTTTTTCGAGGCACTTCACATGCTCAGATGAAGAAGCTCAAATTGAAATAAAGTTGCGTACATATCTGAGGATTACTCATGAATTTTTACAGAATTTTTAGATTCTCCTACAGAGAGAACAGCTCAAATTCGTGACAGCTAAAAATCTGTTTCTGCGCAGAAATCCAAATCTAGTATCAACTCTCTATCAAAGACTTTACTTGGCACAACAATGCAATAAAGTAAAGATACAAAGGTATTGCTACAGTAATAACAAGCACCTTGACTCAAATATAAAACAAAAATTGCAGAAATAAAATAATGGGTTGTCTCCCATAAGCGCTTTTCTTTAACGCCTTTCAGCTAGGCGCAGAAAGTGTAAATCAAGTAACATCAAGAGAAGAAGCATCAACATCATAATTTGTTCTAATAATAGAATCAAAAGGCAACTTCATTCTCTTTCTAGGGAAGTGTTCCATACCTTTCTTAAGAGGGAATTGATATTTAATATTTCCTTCTTTCATATCAATAATAGCACCAACAGTTCGAAGAAAGGGTCTTCCCAAAATAATAGGACAAGATGCATTGCATTCAATATCCAAAACAACAAAATCAACGGGGACAAGGTTATTGTTAACCGTAATGTGAACATTGTCAATTCTCCCCAAAGGTTTCTTTATAGAATTATCAGCAAGATTAACATCCAAATAACAATATTTCAATGGTGGCAAGTCAAGCATATCATAAAGTTTCTTAGGCATAACAGAAATACTTGCACCAAGATCACATAAAGCATTACAATCAAAATCATTGACCTTCATCTTAATGATGGGCTCCCAACCATCTTCCAACTTCCTAGGAATAGAAGCTTTAAGTTTTAATTCCTCTTCTCTAGCTTTTATGAGAGCATTTGTAATATGTTTTGTAAATGCCAAGTTTATAGCACTAGCATTAGGACTTCTAGCAAGTTTTTGCAAGAACTTAATAACTTCAGAGATATGACAATTATCAAAATCAAAACCATTATGATCTAAAGCAATGGGATCATTGTCCCCAATACTCTGAAAAATTTCAGCACTTTTATCACAAACAGTTTCAGCAGTTTCAGGCAATTTTGCATGCTTGTTATTAGAAGTAGAAACATTGCCAATACCAATTATTTTACCATTGATAGTAGGAGGTTTAGCAACATGTGAAGCATCAACATTACTAGTGGTAGTAATAGTCCAAACTTTAGCTACATTATTCTCTTTAGCAAATTTTTCTTCTCTTTCCCACCTAGCATGCAATTCAGCCATCATTCTAATATTGTCATTAATTCAAACTTGGATAGCGTTTGCTGTAGCAAATGACTTAATATCTTTAGTTTCATTTGGCATAACTTTCAGTTTTAAAAGATCAACATCAGCAGCAAGACTATCAACCTTAGAAGCAAGAACATCAATTTTACCAAGTTTTTCCTCAACAGATTTGTTGAAAGCAGTTTGTGTACTAATAAATTCTTTAAGCATGACTTCAAGACCAGAGGGTACACTCCTACTATTGTTGTAAGAATTACCATAACCATTACTATTATTAGAAGGATATGGCCTATAGTTGTTACCAAAATTATTCCTATAAGCATTGTTGTTGAAATTATTATTTTTAATGAAGTTCACATCAACATGTTCTTCTTGAGCAACCAATGAAGCTAAAGGAACATTATTAGGATCAACATGAGATCTACCATTAACAAGCATAGACATAATAACATCAATCTTATCACTCAAGGAGGAGGTTTCTTCAACAGAATTTACCTTCTTACCTTGAGGAGTCCTTTCAGTGTGCCATTCCGAGTAGTTGATCATCATATCATCAAGAAGCTTTGTTGCAGCACCCAAAGTGATGGACATAAAAGTACTTCCAGCAGCTGAATCCAATAGGTTCCTTGAAGAAAAATTTAATCCTGCATAAAAGGTTTGGATGATCATCCAAGTAGTTAGTCCATGGGTAGGGCAATTCTTTACCAAAGATTTCATTCTTTCCCATGCTTGGGCAACATGTTCATTATCCAATTGCTTAAAATTCATAATGCTACTTCTCAAAGATATAATTTTAGCAGGAGGATAATATCTTCCAATGAAAGCATCTTTACATTTAGTCCATGAATCAATACTATTCTTAGGCAAAGATAGCAACCAATCTTTAGCTCTTCCTCGTAAGGAGAAAGGAAACAATTTCAGTTTTATAATGTCCCCATCTACATCCTTATACTTTTGCATTTCACAAAGTTCAACAAAATTATTAAGATGGGCAGCAGCATCATCAGTATTAACACCAGAAAATTGTTCTCTCATAACAAGATTTAGTAAAGCAGGTTTAATTTCATAAAATTCTGCTGTAGTAGCAGGTGGAGCAATAGGTGTGCATTTGAAATCATTATTATTGGTGCTAGTGAAATCACACAACTTAGTGTTCTCAGGAGTATTCATTTTAACAATAATAAAAATAAGTAAAGCAAACCGAATTAAGTAAAGTAAAACAAGTAACTAATTTTTTTGTGTTTTTGATATAAAGAAAGCAAACAAGACAGAAAATAAAATAAAGCAAGACAATAAACAAAGTAAAGAGATTGGGTGTGAGAGACTCCCCTTGCAGCGTGTCTTGATCTCCCCAGCAACGGCGCCAGAAAAGTGGCTGCTGTTGACGCGGCAGGGATTGCAACGGCGCCAGAAAGTAGCTCCTTGTGACGGTAAAGCACACGTCCGTTGGGAACCCCAAGAGGAAGGTGTGATGCGTACAGCAGCAAGTTTTCCCTCAGTAAGAAACCAAGGTTTATCGAACCAGTAGGAGATGAAGGCCACGTGAAGGTTGTTGGTGAAGGAGTGTAGTGCGGCACAACACCAGGGATTCCGGCGCCAACGTGGAACCTGCACAACACAATCAAGATACTTTGCCCCAACTTAACAGTGAGGTTGTCAATCTCACCGGCTTGCTGTAAACAAAGGATTAAACGTATGGTGTGGAGAATGATGTTTGCTTGCAAAGAACAACAGAGAACAATGGTTGCAGTAGGTTGTATTTCAGATGTAAAAGAATGGACCGGGGTCCACAGTTCACTAGTGGTGTCTCTCCAATAAGATAAATAACATGTTGGGTGAACAAATTACAGTTGGGCAATTGACAAATAGAGAGGGCATAACAATGCACATACATATCATGATGACTACTATGAGATTTACTTAGGGCATTACGACAAAGAACATAGACCGCTATCCAGCATGCATCTATGCCTAAAAAGTCCACCTTCGGGTTAGCATCCGCACCCCTTCCAGTATTGAGTTGCAAACAAGAGACAATTGCATTAAGTACTGTGCGTAATGTAAACAATACAAATATCCTTAGACAAAGCATTGATGTTTTATCCCTAGTGGCAACAAAGACATCCACAACCTTAGAACTTTCTCACATCGTCCTGCATTCAATGGAGGCATGAACCCACTATCTAGCATAAATACCACCTCTTGGAGTTACAAGTATCAACTTGGCCAGAGCCTCTACTAGCAACAGAGAGCATGCAAGATCATAAACAACACATATATGATAGATCGATAATCAACTTGACATAGTATTCCATATTCATCGGATCCCAACAAACACAACATGTAGCATTACAAATAGATGATCTTGATCATGATAGGCAGCTCACAAGATCTAAACATGATAGCACAAGAGGAGAAGACAACCATCTAGCTACTGCTATGGACCCATAGTCCAAGGATGAACTACTCACACATCAGTCCGGAGGCGGGCATGGTGATGTAGAGCCCTCCGGTGATGATTCCCCTCTCCGGCAGGGTGCCAGAGGCGATCTTCAGAATCCCCCAAGATGGGATTGATGGCGGCGGTGTCTCCGTAACTTTTCTTGTATCGTGGCTCTCGGTACTAGGGTTTTCGCGACGGAAGGATTATATAGGCGAAGGGGCAGAGTCGGGGGACGCCCGAGGGGCCCACCCCATATGGCGGCGCGGCCAGGGGTGGGGCCGCGCCCCCCTATGGTGTGGCCGCCTCGTGGCCCCTCTTCGTCTCCTCTTCGGTGTTCTGGAAGACTCCGTGGAAAATAAGACCGTGGGCTTTTGTTTCGTCCAATTTCGAGAATATTTCCTGTGTAGGATTTCTGAAACCAAAAATAGCAGAAAACAGGAACTGGCGCTTCGGCATCTTGTTAATAGGTTAGTGCCGGAAAATGCATAAAAATGATATAAAGTGTATATAAAACATGTGAGTATTGTCATAAAACTAGCATGGAACATAAGAAATTATAGATACGTTTGAGACGTATCACTGCTCGATGATGTGAGTCATGTACCCGATATACGGCTGAATTTGTTGTTAGTGGGTATGCTTGATGACATTCGTCATGGAAGTTATTTTGGTGATCAAAGATGGAAGCTCACCAAAATCACTTTGATTGTGGCTCGAGGAAGTAAGAAAGGACGTCTCTATGTGACTAAAACCAAGCTATGCAATGATGCGCTGACCATCGGTGAGAATGAAACTTCGGCTGTGTTGTGCCACAAGAGGCTTGGGCATATAAGTGAGAAGGGCATGCTGGCTCTTGCTCGCATGGAGTTCCTCCCCGAGTGGAAAGTGACGAGGGATTAACTCGTCAATGCCTACGTATTGCAGACTTAGGGTTTCGTAAGAAGTAGAGGGCAAGTAGATCTCGAAGGTTCAGCCGAATAAAGGCACTCAACTCAATATTATGGTGGCATAAGTTACAATGATTTTATCCCCTCTTCGTCCCTCGGCTTCCCCTTTATATAGGAGGTGAAGCCGAGGCTTTTCCATGTCGTATAAGTTACAAACTATCAAGCTGCATTGGACTTTCCCTATATTGATACAAGTTTCTATTACAACTTTACTTTCCTAACCCGAAAGCCTTCTGAATGTACAAGGATGTCGCCTAGAGGGGGGGGGGTGAATAGGCGGGTTATAAAAACTTCTACTTGAGGGCTTAACAAGGCGGAATAAAACTAAGGTTTACTTGTTAAACTCAAAGCCTATCAACTAGGGTTTGCCTATGTGCACCAACAACCTATGCTAAGCATGATGAGCAACAAGGTGATAGCAAACTAGATATAGAACATCAAGCACGAAGGCTATCACAATGTAAAGTGCATAGGTAAAGGAGCTCGGGTTGAGAAGTAACCGGTGCACGAGGAGACGATGATGTATCCCGAAGTTCACACCCAAGGGTGCTACGTCTCCGTTGGAGCGGTGTGGAGGCACGAGGCACTCCAATGAGCCGCTAGGGCCACCGTATTCTCCTTGAGCCTTTCCACCAAAGGGAAAGCCTCGAGCCACTAAGGGACCCTTGAGGGTGGTCACCGAACCTGTACAAGCTTGGGGCAAACCCAAGTATCAAGCTTGAGGCAACTCCACAACACGTAGGCTCTCAAGTACAAGGCCATGCTGACGTGCGACAGTAGCTTCCTTGTGACGGTAAAGTACTCGTCCATTGGGAACCCCAAGAGGAAGGTGTGATGCGTACAGTAGCAAGTTTTCCCTCAGTAAGAAACCAAGGTTTATCGAACCAGTAGGAGATGAAGGCGACGTGAAGGTTGTTGGTGAAGGAGTGTAGTGCGGCGCAACACCAGGGATTCCGGCGCCAACGTGGAACCTGCACAACACAATCAAGATACTTTGGCCCAACTTAACAATGAGGTTGTCAATCTCACCGGCTTGCTGAAAACAAAGGATTAATCGTATGGTGTGGAGAATGATGTTTGTTTGCAAAGAACAGCAGAGAACAATGATTGCAGTAGGTTGTATTTCAGATGTAAAAGAATGGACCGGGGTCCACAGTTCACTAGTGGTGTCTCTCCAATAAGATAAATAGCATGTTGGGTGAACAAATTACAGGTGGGCAATTGACAAATAGAGAGGGCATAACAATGCACATACATATCATGATGACTACTATGAGATTTACTTAGGGCATTACAACAAAGAACATAGACCGCTATCCAGCATGCATCTATGCCTAAAAAGTCCACCTTCGGGTTAGCATCCGCACCTTCCAAAGTATTAAGTTGCAAACAACAGACAATTGCATTAAGTATGGTGCGTAATGTAATCAACACAAATATCCTTAGACAAAGCATCGATGTTTTATCCCTAGTGGCAACAAGACATCCACAACCTTAGAACTTTCTCGTCACATCGTCCTGCATTCAATGGAGGCATGAACCCACTATCGAGCATAAATACTCCCTCTTGGAGTTACAAGTATCAACTTGGCCAGAGCCTCTACTAGCAACGGAGAGCATGCAAGATCATAAACAACACATATATGATAGATCAATAATCAACTTGACATAGTATTCCATATTCATTGGATCCCACCAAACACAACATGTAGCATTACAAATAGATGATCTTGATCATGATAGGCAGCTCACAAGATCTAAACATGATAGCACAAGAGGAGAAGACAACCATCTAGCTACTGCTATGGACCCATAGTCCAAGGATGAACTACTCACGCATCAATCCGGAGGCGGGCATGATGATGTAGAGTCCTCCGGTGATGATTCCCCTCTCCGGCAGGGTGCCGGAGGTGATCTCCTGAATCCCCCGAGATGGGATTGGCGGCGACGGTGTCTCTGGAACTTTTCTCGTATCGTGGCTCTCGGTACTAGGGTTTTCGCGACGGAGAGTATAAGTAGGCGGAAGGGCAGAGTCGGAGGAGGCACGGGGGCCCCACACCATAGGGCGGCGTGGGCCCCACCTTGGCCGCGCCGCCTTGTGGTGTCGGCCCCTCGTGGCCCCACTTCGTATCCTCTTCGGTCTTCTGGAAGCTCCGTGGAAAAATAAGACCCTGGGCGTTTGTTTCGTCCAATTCCGAGAATATTTCGTGTGTAGGATTTCTGAAACCAAAAACAGCAGAAAACAGGAACTGGCGCTTCGGCATCTTGTTAATAGGTTAGTACCGGAAAATGCATAAAAATGATATAAAGTGTATATAAAACATGTGAGTATTGTCATAAAACTAGCATGGAACATAAGAAATTATAGATACGTTTGAGACGTATCAAGCATTCCCAAGCTTAGTTCCTACTCGCCCTCGAGTAGGTAAACGATAACAAGGATAATTTCTGAAGTGACATGCTACTATCATAATCTTGATCAATACTATTGTAAAGCATATGAGATGAATGATGTGATTCGAAGCAATGGTAAAGACAATGACTAAACAACTGAATCATATAGCAAAGACTTTTCATGAATAGTACTTTCAAGACAAGCATCAATAAGACTTGCATAGGAGTTAACTCATAAAGCAATAAATTCTTAGTAGAAAGTTTTGAAGCAACACAAAGGAAGATATAAGTTTCAGCAGTTGCTTTCAACTTTAACATGTATATCTCATGGATAATTGTCAACACAAAGTAATATGATGAGTGCAAATATGCAAGTATGTAAGAATCAATGCACACAGTTGACACAAGTGTTTGCTTCTAAGATGGGAAGAAGTAGGTAAACTGACTCAACATAAAGTAAAAGAAAGGCCCTTTGCAGAGGGAAGCATGGATTACTATTTTTGTGCAAGAGCTCTTATTTTGAAAACATGGAAACAATTTTGTCAACGGTAGTAATAAATCATATGTGTTATGCATAAGACATCCTATAAGTTGCAAGCCTCATGCATCGAATACCAATAGTGCTCGCACCTTGTCCTTATTAGCTTGGATTTCCATGGATTCTCATTGCATTACATATGTTTCAACCAAGTGTCACAAAGGGGTACCTCTATGTCACCTGTACAAAGGTCCAAGGAGATAGATCGCATTTGATTTCTCGTTTTTGATAGATCTCAACTTGAGGACATCCATACCGGGACAACATAGAAAACAGATAATGGACTCCTCTTTTAATGCTTAAGCATTCAACAACAGGTAATATTCTCATAAGAGATTGAGGATTAATATCCAAACTGAAACTTCCACCATGATAAATGGCTTTGGTTAGCGGCCCAATGTTCTTCTCTAACAATATGCATACTCAAACCATACAACTCATGGCAAATCACCCTTACTTCAGACAAGACGAACATGCATAGCAACTCACATGATATTCATAAGCAACTTATAAGAAATAAGATACATAAGCTACATATTCTTTACCACAATAGTTTTTAAGCTACTTTCCCATGAGCTATATATTGCAAAGACATAGAATGGAATTTTAAAGGTAGCACTCTGATACGTCCATTTTGCATCACTATTTTATATCATAACTTACTAATATTCATTGATATATTTCATATTTGGAGATGATACTTATGTTATTTCATCTATTTTGCATGTTTCATGATTATTGGAGAATCGCTCACCGGAGTCAGGATTCTGCTGGAAAAAGCACCGTCAGAATGCAATATTTCGGAAGATCAACAATTGACGGAAATTACACCGAAGATCTTATTTTTCCTGAAGACGAAGCCAGCCAAAAGGAGGGACCGAGGAGGGCCGCCATGGGCCCCCCCCATAGGCCGGCACGGGCCCTGGCCTGGCCGCGCCGCCTTGTGGGGAGGGGCCCACAGCCCCCTTCAGCCGCCTCTCCTTCGCGTCCTTCTTCGTCCCAAAAACCTAAGCTCCAGGGGAGATCGCGAATAGACACAGTCGCCTCTACGGGGCGGAAAACACCAGAGATAAGAGAGCTCTCCGGCAGGCTGAAATCTGCCGGGGGAAATTCCCTCCCGGAGGGGGAAATCGTCGCCATCGTCACCGTCATCGAGCTGGACTTCATTGAGATCATCATCATCATCATCTCCACCACCGACACCGTCATCTCCACCGCTGCACCTCGTCTCCGCTGTAACATCTAGGGTTGAATCTTGATTATTTCATAGGGGAAACTCTCCCGGTGTTGATTACTCCTTGTTATTGATGCTATTGAGTGAAACCGTTGAACCAAGGTTTATGTTCAGATTGTTATTCATCATCATATCACCTCTGATCATGTTCCATATGATGTCTTGTGAGTAGTTCGTTTAGTTCTTGAGGACATGGGTGAAGTCTAAATGTTAGTAGTGAACTATGTTGAGTAATATTTAATGGTTTGATATTTAAGTTGTGGTGTTATTCTTCTAGTGGTGTCATGTGAACGTCGACTACATGATACTTCACCTTTATGGGCCTAGGGGAATGCATCTTGTATTTGTTTGCTAATTGTGGGGTTGCCGGAGTGACAGCATCCTGAACCCCCGTTGGTATATCGATGCATGAGGGATAGCAGGATCTCAGAGTTTAAGGCTGTAGTTAGATTTATCTTAATTACTTTCTTGTATTTGTGGATGCTTGCAAGGGGTTTAATCACAAGTATGTATTAGTCCTAGGAAGGGCGGTGCATTAGCATAGGTTCACCCACACAACACTTATCAAAACAATGAAGATTAATCAACTATATGAAGCGAAAGCACTAGACTAAATACCCGTGTGTCCTCGAGAACGTTTGGTCATTATAAGTAAACAAACCGGCTTGTCCTTTGTGCTAAAAAGGATTGGGCCACTCACTGCAATTATTACTCTCGCATTTTACTTACTCGTACTTTATTTATCTGCTATATCAAAACCCCTTGAAAACTTGTCTGTGAGCATTTACAGTGAATCCTTCATCGAAACTGCTTGTCAACACCTTCTGCTCCTCGTTGGGTTCGACACTCTTATTTATCGAAAGTACTACGATACACCCCCTATACTTGTGGGTCATCAAGACTATTTTCTGGCGCCGTTGCCGGGGAGTGAAGCGCTATTGGTAAGTGAAATTGGTAAGGAAAACTTTTACTGTACGTGCTGTTTTTATTTCTGCCTGCTGCCATAATTCATTATGGAGAGATCTTCTCTTGAATTCCTATTTGGAAAATCTACTACTACTGCAAAGGTAGTGGATGAGGCGCCAGGTGAGAAAGAGGTTCCATATAAAATACCTATGAAAATTATTGAACGTGTTGTGGATAACCGCTATGAAGGGGATGGAACTGTCCATCCTGGAGATCATTTACTGTTTTTACATGAATTATGCGGGTTATTCAAGTGTGCAGGTATTTCTATGGATGAAGTTAGGAAGAAACTATTCTCTATGTCGCTGTCTGGTAAAGCGGCGCATTGGTATAAATTGCTGAAGAATGGGAATTCTCTTGATTGGAAGGATATTGTGCCTCTATTTTATTCTAAATTCTATCCTCCAAGTGAAATTAATAAAGACCGAAACCGCATATATAATTTCTGGCCTCATGATGGAGAGAGTATTGCCCAAGCATGGGGGAGATTGAAGTCCTTAATGCTCAAATGCCCCATTCATGAGCTTCCTGGTAATATCATCATTGATAATTTCTATGCAAGACTTTCTTTTCAAGATAAAACCTTGCTGAATACTACTTGTTCTGGATCATTCACACGCAACAAAGAAGAGTTTAAATGGGACCTTCTTGATCAGATTCAGGAGAATACTGAAAGATGGGAGAACGACAAAGATAGAGAGTCAGGTATAAATTATGATTATGAATGCATTGAAACTTTTATGGATACTGATAGATTTCGTAATATGAGTGCTACTTATGGTCTTGACTCTCAAGTTGTTGCAAATTTCTATAAAGCTTTTGCCTCTCATTTTGAATTGCCTAGGAAGAATTTTAATAAGTATCATGAACCTTACAAAGATAAAACTGATTCACCTATAGGTAAATGTGTTGAAATTAAAACTGTTGATCATATTCTTCCTGAAGCTTATATTGAAAAAACTCCTTTTCCTGCTAAAATGAAGGAGTATTCTGTTATAAATAGTGCGGTTAATAAAAGTGCAAAGAAACCTATAGAACCTGAAGAGCAAATAAAGGTTGAACCTGCTATTGCAATAGTTAAAGATCTTGTGACTGAAAATGTAGAAGATGGTCATATTATTTTCTGTGAAGATGCTTCTAATATTGTTTCACATCCTAATAAGTCTAGGAAAACCAGTGTTCCTATGCTCTCTGTTAGAATTGGTGATCATTGTTATTATGGTTTATGCGATATTGGTGCAAGTATTAGTGCTATTCCTTATGAGCTTTACACGGAGATCATGCATGAAATTGGTTCTTGTGAACTTGAAGATATTGATGTGGTTATTCGGTTAGCTAATAGAGAAACTATCTCTCCTATTGGTATTGTTCGAGATGTGGAAGTTCTATGTGGTAAGATTAAATATCCTGCTGACTTTTTGGTACTTGGTTCTGCTGCTAGTAAGTCTTGTCCTATCATTTTTGGTAGACCTTTTCTAAATACTTGTGGAGCTGTTATAGATTGCAAGAAAGAGAAAATTGTGACTAAATTTGCTGGTGAATCTTATGAGTTTAATTTCTCTAAATTTGCCAAAACTCCTTATAAAGCTGATTTTCCTAATAATGATTTTAGAGTTGAACAGTGTGCATCTATTGCTCTTGCTCCTAATAATCCTTTGCAGCAACATTTGGAGAATAGTGAGAGTGAAGTCTTTAGGGAAGAAAGGAATGAGCTTGATGAAATTTTCCTTCGTCAACCTATTCTTAAACATGATTTACCGGTTGAAGATCTAGGTACAACGCCACCACCAAAGGAAGATCCTGTTTTTGATTTAAAACCATTGCCTGATAATCTTAAGTATGCTCATATTGATGATAAGAAAATATATCCTGTTATTATTAGTTCTAAGCTTTCAGAGTTTGAGGAAGAAAGGTTATTGGAAATATTGAAGAAACACAGAGGAGCTATTGGCTACACTCTTGATGACTTGAAGGGTATTTCTCCCTCTATTTGCCAACATGCCATTAATATGGAAGATGATGCAAAGCCTGTTGTTGAACATCAACGTCGTCTAATTCCTAAAATGAAGGATGTGGTAAGGAATGAGGTATTAAAACTTCTTGAAGATGGTATTATATATCCTATTGCTGATAGTAGATGGGTTAGTCCTGTGCATTGTGTTCCTAAGAAAGGAGGAATAACTATTGTACCTAATGATAATGATGAGCTCATCCCTCAAAGAGTAGTTGTAGGGTATAGAATGTGCATTGATTATCGAAAAGTTAATAAAGTTACTAAGAAAGATCATTACCCTTTACCTTTTATTGATCAAATGTTAGAAAGGTTATCTAAAAATACTCATTTTTGCTTTCTTGATGGTTATTCTGGGTTTTCACAAATTGCTGTTAAAACTAAAGATCAAGAGAAAACCACTTTCACTTATCCCTATGGAACTTATGCTTATAGGCGTATGCCTTTTGGTTTATGTAATGCTCCTGCTACTTTTCAAAGATGCATGTCTGCTATTTTTCATGGCTTTTGTGAGAAGATTGTAGAGGTGTTCATGGATGATTTTTCTGTCTATGGGAATTCTTTTGATAATTGCTTGCGAAACCTTGATAAAGTTTTGCAGAGATGTGAAGAAACTAACCTTGTTCTTAATTGGGAGAAATGCCACTTTATGGTTAATGAAGGAATTGTATTGGGACATAAAATTTCTGAGAGAGGTATTGAAGTTGATAGAGCTAAAGTTGAAGCCATTGAGAAGATGCCCTATCCTAGGGATGTTAAAGGTATTCGTAGTATTCTTGGTCATGCTGGGTTTTATAGGAGATTTATTAAAGATTTCTCTAAGATTTCAAAGCCTCTTACTAATCTTCTTCAAAAAGATGTACCTTTTGTTTTTGATGATGATTGTAAGGAAGCTTTTGAAACTCTAAAGAAAGCCTTGACAACTGCTCCTGTAGTTGAACCTCCTGATTGGAATTTACCTTTTGAGATTATGTGTGATGCTAGTGATTTTGCTGTAGGTGCTGTCCTTGGACAGCGAATAGATAAAAAATTGAATGTTATTCATTATGCTAGTAAAACTCTTGATGCTGCTCAAAGAAATTATGCTACAACTGAAAAAGAATTGTTAGCTGTGGTTTTTGCTTGTGACAAGTTTAGACCCTATATTGTAGATTCAAAAGTTACAATTCATACTGATCATGCTGCAATTAGATACCTTATGGAAAAGAAAGATGCTAAGCCAAGGCTTATTAGATGGGTGCTTCTTTTGCAAGAATTTGATTTGCATATTATAGATAGAAAAGGAGCTGATAATCCTGTTGCTGATAATTTGTCTAAATTGGAAAATATTGCTTATGATCCTGTTCCTGTTAATGATAGTTTTCCAAATGAACAATTGGCTGTAATAAAGGTGAGCTCGCGAGATAGTCCTTGGTATGCTGATTATGCTAACTTTATTGTTTCCAAGTACTTGCCTCCAACCTTTTCAGCTCCGCAAAGGAGGAAATTCTTTTATGACTTGAGGCATTATTTTTGGGATGACCCACACTTATATAAAGAAGGAGTGGATGGTATTATGCGAAGATGTGTTCCCGAATATGAACAACAGGAGATATTGAGTAAATGTCATGGTAGTGCTTATGGAGGACATCACGCCGGAGATAGAACCGCGCAAAAGGTTCTACAATCGGGTTTTTATTGGCCAACTCTCTTTAAAGATGGAAGGAAATTTATTTTATCTTGTGATGAATGCCAAAGGGTTGGTAATATCTCCAGACGCAATGAAATGCCTATGAATTATACTCTTGTTATTGAACCATTCGATCGTTGGGGATTTGACTTCATGGGTCCTTTCCCTTCTTCAGAAGGTAACACTCATATACTTGTTGCTGTTGATTATGTTACTAAATGGGTGGAAGCCATACCCACAAAAAGTGCTGATGGTGAGACCTCTTTAAGAATGCTTTTAGATATTATTTTTCCTAGATTTGGAGTTCCTAGATATCTTATGACTGATGGAGGTTCTCATTTTATTCATGGTGGTTTTAGAAAAACTCTTGCTAAATATGGTATTAATCATAGGATTGCTTCCGCTTATCATCCTCAAACTAGTGGGCAAGTAGAACTATCAAATAGAGAAATTAAATCTATCTTGCAAAAGACTGTTAATAAATCTAGGAAGAATTGGGCTAGTAAATTGAAGGAAGCACTATGGGCTTATAGAACTGCTTATAAAAATCCTATGGGGATGTCACCTTATAAAATGGTTTATGGAAAAGCTTGCCATTTACCTTTAGAACTAGAGCACAAAGCTTATTGGGCTGTAAGAGAATTAAATAAAGATCCTAAACTTGCCGGTAAGAAGAGATTGCTACAATTGAGTTCTTTAGATGAATGGAGAAGTGAAGCTTATGAAAATGCTAAACTCTTTAAAGAGAAAGTTAAGAAATGGCATGATAGAAGAATTATCAAAAGAGAATTTAATGTTGGGGATAAAGTCCTATTGTATCGGTCTCGTCTCAGATTTTTTGCAGGGAAATTACTCTCAAAATGGGAAGGACCATATGTCATTGTGGAGGTGTATCGTTCAGGAGCAATTAAAATTAGTTCTCTGCAAGGCGATGCCACACAAGTGGTGAATGGACAAAGACTCAAGCATTATATTTCTGGAGATTCTTATAATGAAGATGTTGATGTTATTCGAGTGGTAACTCCGGAAGCTTTCATCAAAGGTCAAATTGACAGTTCTGCAGAGTTCGACTTTGAATAGGTAACAGTACTGGTAATAAAAAGTCTGCGTTTAACTTTCCGAACAATGTTTTGGCTATTTTTGGAAAATATGAGAAATTACGAGATCGAAACGGAGTGGAGGAGATGCACGAGGGCGTGCCCCCATAGGCCGGCGCGGGCCCCAGCCTGGCCGCGCCGCCCTATGAGGACAGCTCCTCGGAGTCCCTCTCCCACTCCGGTTCGACCTGGTACTTTCCTTTTGTCGCGAAATTTTTTGCTATATAATCCCCTGGACCCCTGGAGGTCCGTATATCATTTTCTCGTCGTGTTTTGTTTCGAGCTGTTTCTGCCAGGATCTGTTTTTGAAGCACCATGGTCTCTAACAACAAGGACAAGGAGCCTTTTGAGGAGGATATTCAAGATCCCGAGTTGAAAGAAGAAGTCAAGAGGGAAGATGAAGGAGAAGTGGAGGAAGACCCGCGTGTATACCCGCGTGCCACCGTCGCAAGCATCGGGGTGGTAGCAAACCCGTTTAACCCCAAGAGAAGCGCACGAATTAGCACTGGAGGAAAAGTCCCACGTCGCTTCCTAGCTCCAAGAACATCTCCTCCAGGCATCGATAACCCTTTCCACACTCTAATTCATAATAGTCAAATTGAAAGGGTTCCCAAGGCAGTATTGCCTAGTAGTTGGGATATGGATCGTTCTAACACTGCAGGAAGGATGAAACCCGAAGCTGAGGAGTGGGGAAACAACTCTAAGAGTTGGGACTCACCGTCTGACGTACTTCTTAACCGCGTCGAGCACAACTCGGAGCTGATCCACAACCTCACTTACGAGATTGATGAGCTAAAGGAGCTTGTTAAGAAGCTTATCAAGAATTCACCACCACCGAAGGAGTAATTCATCATTGGTATTGGCACCCCCTTGGTTTGTTCCAAGCTTGGGTGGAGTGCCGCGGTATCACATCATCACTATCTTTTACCTTTTTACTATCAAGTAGTGTTATATCATGAGTAGGGAAGTTATCATATAAGATGGTTGCAGTGTGGAAGTATCTCTCTTTTAGTTGGTTATCTATGTATCCCTTGGTGTGAGTTATCGTTATGGAATATTAATGAGAAGTTTTATCATTTACATATTGTACACTTTATTTTAGTTTGCAGTTTCTGTTATATGATTGATCTTGTTGTTAGTATTGGTATCACTTTGGGAGCATTGAGCAAATCTATTTGGTTTTGGCAAACTTAGCATTGGTCAATAGCAACAACACTTTGAGGTTTAAGTAGAAAAGAGGGAAGTACATGTAGATATATTATTTCTTTATCTTTCTTTCTTGTTAGCTAATGAGTTTAGTATTCTGAAGTTAAGATTGTTGTGCTTACGAGGAAGATGCATGATTGTTTCTATCACATGAATATTTGTTTGTTTTCCCTCAACTCTTATGCTTGCTAACCAACCCTGCTAGCCAAAGACCTGTACTGAGAGGGAATGCTTCTCGTGCATCCAAAACCTTGAACCAAACCCATGCCATGTGTGTCCACCATAACTACCTACTATGTGGTATTTTTTTCTGCCATTCCAAGTAAATTGCTTGCGTGCTACCTTTAAAAATTCATTCCTTGTCTTTGCAATACATAGCTCATGGGAAAGTAGCCTAAAAAACTATTGTAGTAAAGAATATGTCGCTTATGTATCTTAGTTCTTATAAGTTGCTTGTTGAGCGGTAACCATGTTTCTGGGGACGCCATCAACCTGTCACACCTTTGTTGAATATCATGTGAGTTGCTATGCATGTTCGTCTTGTCTGAAGTAAGGGAGATTTGCCATGAGTTAAATGGTTTGAGTATGCATATTGTTAGAGAAGAACTTTGGGCCGCCAACCAAAGCCATGTATCATGGTGGAAGTTTCAGTTTGGACATTAATCCTCAATCTCTTATGAGAATATGTTGAATGCTTATGCATTAAAGAGGAGTCCATTATCTGTTTTCTATGTTGTCCCGATATGGATGTCCTCAAGTTGAGATCTATCAAAAACGAGAAATCAAATGCGATCTATCTCCTTGGACCTTTGTACAGGTGACATAGAGGTACCCCTTTGTGACACTTGGTTGAGACATATGTAATGCAATGATAATCCATGGAAATCCGAGCTAATTAGGACGAGGTGCGAGCACTATTGGTATTCGATGCATGAGGCTTGCAACTTATAGGAGGTTTATGCATGACACATATGAATTATTACTACCGTTGACAAAATTGTTTCCATGTTTTCAAAATAAAAAGCTCTAGCACATGAGTAATCCCTGCTTCCCTCTGCGAAGGGCCTATCTTTACTTTATGTTGAGTCAGTAAACCTATTTCTCTCTATCTTAAGCAAGCAATTGAGTTGTTGGGATCCAACCATTTATATTGTGATCTATTTAATCATGTCTTTTATTCTTCCTTGTTTAGTACAAGTTTTATCCAAATGAATATGGCTTTGAAGGTTATCAATGATTATGAGAAGATTGTTATGACTGAGTATGTAAGATCTGCCATATAAGCTCTAATATAAAGGCTTTACCCGAAAGATAAGTACAATCTGTTAATTGTTCTTTGACCAAGAACGAAGTTTGCCATCACCAATTATGATTTCCTATGCACCTTTATTTGCGATTTCCCTCTACTTGTCTCAAGTTGAATTATATGAGGAAGTTGTTCACTAGAATGTCTTGTGTGAATTAATATGATGCTTCTTGTCCGTATTTGGTTTATCGACTCTTCACTCCATAAACATGTGGTCTTGTTTACTGAGTTCAGTTTCGCTTGGGGACAAGCGAATTCTAAGCTTGGGGGGAGTTGATACGTCCATTTTGCATCACTATTTTATATCATAACTTACTGATATTCATTGATATATTTCATATTTGGAGATGATACTTATGTTATTTCATCTATTTTGCATGTTTCATGATTATTGGAGAATCGCTCACCGGAGTCAGGATTCTGCTGGAAAAAGCACCGTCAGAATGCAATATTTCGGAAGATCAACAATTGACGGAAATTACACCGTAGATCTTATTTTTCCTGAAGACGAAGCCAGCCAAAAGGAGGGACCGAGGAGGGCCGCCATGGGCCCCCCCATAGGCCGGCGCGGGCCCTGGCCTGGCCGCGCCGCCTTGTGGGGAGGGGGCCCATAGCCCCCTTCGGCCGCCTCTCCTTCGCGTACTTCTTCGTCCCGAAAACCTAAGCTCCAGGGGAGATCGCGAATAGACACAGCCGCCTCTACGGGGCGGAAAACACCAGAGAGAAGAGAGCTCTCCGGCAGGCTGAAATCTGCCGGGGGAAATTCCCTCCCGGAGGGGGAAATCGTCGCCATCGTCACCGTCATCGAGCTGGACTTCATTGGGATCATCATCATCATCATCTCCACCACCGACACCGTCATCTCCACCGCTGCACCTCGTCTCCGCTGTAACATCTAGGGTTGAATCTTGATTATTTCATAGGGGAAACTCTCCCGGTGTTGATTACTCCTTGTTATTGATGCTATTGAGTGAAACCGTTGAACCAAGGTTTATGTTCAGATTGTTATTCATCATCATATCACCTCTGATCATGTTCCATATGATGTCTTGTGAGTAGTTCGTTTAGTTCTTGAGGACATGGGTGAAGTCTAAATGTTAGTAGTGAACTATGTTGAGTAATATTTAATGGTTTGATATTTAAGTTGTGGTGTTATTCTTCTAGTGGTGTCATGTGAACGTCGACTACATGATACTTCACCTTTATGGGCCTAGGGGAATGCATCTTGTATTCGTTTGCTAATTGTGGGGTTGCCGGAGTGACAGCAACCTGAACCCCCGTTGGTATATCGATGCATGAGGGATAGCAGGATCTCAGAGTTTAAGGCTGTGGTTAGATTTATCTTAATTACTTTCTTGTATTTGCGGATGCTTGCAAGGGGTTTAATCACAAGTATGTATTAGTCCTAGGAAGGGCGGTGCATTAGCATAGGTTCACCCACACAACACTTATCAAAACAATGAAGATTAATCAACTATATGAAGCGAAAGCACTAGACTAAATACCCGTGTGTCCTCGAGAACGTTTGGTCATTATAAGTAAACAAAACGGCTTGTCCTTTGTGCTAAAAAGGATTGGGCCACTCGCTGCAATTATTACTCTCGCATTTTACTTACTCGTACTTTATTTATCTGCTATATCAAAACCCCCTGAAAACTTGTCTGTGAGCATTTACAGTGAATCCTTCATCGAAACTGCTTGTCAACACCTTCTGCTCCTCGTTGGGTTCGACACTCTTATTTATCGAAAGTACTACAATACACCCCCTATACTTGTGGGTCATCACACTCAAGCAATTTACTTTGGAATGGCAGAGAAATACCATGTAGTAGGTAGGTATGGTGGACACAAATGGCATAGTTTTTGGCTCAAGGATTTTGGATGCACGAGAAGCAATCCCTCTCAGTACAAGGCTTTGGCTAGCAAGGTTGTTTGAAGCAAACACAAGTATGAACCGGTACAGCAAAACTTACATAAGAACATATTGCAAGCATTATAAGACTCTACACTGTCTTCCTTGTTGTTCAAACACCTTAACCAGAAAATATCTAGACTTTAGAGAGACCAATCATGCAAACCAAATTTCAACAAGCTCTATGGTAGTTCATCATTAATGGGTGCAAAGTACATGATGCAAGAGCTTAAAAATGATCTATTTGAGCACAACAATTGCCAAGTATCAAGTTATTCAAGACAATATACCAATTACCACATGAAGCATTTTCTGTTTCCAACCAAATAGCAACGAACGAAGCAGTTTCAACCTTCGCCATGAACATTAAAAGTAAAGCTAAGAACACCTGTGTTCATATGAACGAGCAGAGCGTGTCTCTCTCCCACACAAAGAATGCTAGGATCCGATTTTATTCAAACAAAAATAAAAATAAAAGCATACAGACGCTCCAAGTAAAGCACATAAAATATAGTTTCACTAGAGGTGACCTGATAAGTTGTTGATGAAGAAGGGGATGCCTTGGGCATCCCCAAGCTTAGATGCTTGAGTCTTCTTGAAATATGCAGGGATGAACCACGGGGGCATCCCCAAGCTTAGACTTTTCACTCTTCTTGATCGTATTATATCATCCTCCTCTCTTGACCCTTGAAAACTTCCTCCACACCAAACTCAAAACAATCTCATTAGAGGGTTAGTGCATAATCAAAAATTCACATATTCAGAGGTGACATAATCATTCTTAACACTTCTGGACATTTCACAAAGCTACTGAAAGTTAATGGAACAAAGAAATCCATCCAACATAGCAAAAGAGGCAATGTGAAATAAAAGGCAGAATCTGTCAAAACAGAACAGTCCGTAAAGACGAATTTTTCCGAGGCACTTAACAGGCTCAGATGAAGAAGCTCAAATTGAATGAAAGTTGCGTACATATCTGAGGATGATTCACGTAAATTGGCAGATTTTTCTGAGTTACCTACAGAAGGGGCTACTCAAATTCGTGACAGCAAGAAATCTGTTTCTGCGCAGTAATCCAAATCTAGTATCAACTCTACTATCAAAGACTTTACTTGGTACAACAATGCAATAAAGTAAAGATAAGGAGAGGTTGCTACAGTAGTAACAACTTCCAAGACACAAATATAAAACAAAAATTGCAGAAATAAAATAATGGGTTGTCTCCCATAAGCGCTTTTCTTTAACGCTTTTCAGCTAGGCGCAAAAAGTGTGTATCAAGTAACATCAAGAGAAGAAGCATCAACAAAGGAGTTAGGAGTTTTCTCAATAATGCATTGTATCTTATCTATGTAAGTTTCAGAGGCTCCTCTTTCATTACTTTTAGGCTTACTATCCTTCTTCGGCTTAGGCACCTTAGAGACATACATGAACTTTTGCTCTTTACCCACATAAGCTTTCTCCTTAAACTTAAGAGAAGAAAAAGTTGACCCCAAGGTTCCCATAGCTTCTTCAAGTTCACCAATCCTATGGGTTTGATTATCATGGATAGCACTAGTTTCTAAGACGGCAATTCTTTCCTTAATTCCTCCTAGAGATTTATCAAGTTTATCAGTATTATAAAGTAATATTCCCAATTTAGTCTCAATACTTGGAAGATTTTTCTCTATGGCCTCCAACTTTTTCATGACATCTTCAAGAGAAATTTCAATTTTAGCTTCATTAACAGGTGGTATTCCAACTAGACTCTCAATAATGCAACTAGCTTCTAAAGCAGGAGTGCCTAGGAAATTACCTCCCGCAAGAGTATCAAGAACATACCTATTCCAGCTAGAGATACCAACATAAAAGTTCCTAAGTAGGATAATAGTGGAGTGTTTCTTAGTGCACCTATGATGAGCATCACTAATTCTATACCAAGCATCTTTAAAACATTCTCCCCCTTGTTGCTTAAACGAACGAACTTCAACTTCAGGATTACTCATTTTTAGCAATAATAAAGCAAACTAAATTAAGTAAAGTAAATGCAAGTAACTAATTTTTTTGTGTTTTTGATATAAAGAAAGCAAACAAGACAGAAAATAAAATAAAGTAAAGCAAGTAAATAATTTTTTTGTGTTTTTGATATAAAGAAAGCAAACAAGACAGAAAATAAAATGAAGTAAAGCAAGACAATAAACAAAGTAAAGAGATTGGATGTGAGAGACTCCCCTTGCAGCGTGTCTTGATCTCCCCTGCAAGAATTCAAGCGCCGTAAAATATAGCTCACGACGTGCGACAGTAGCTTCCTTGTGACGGTAAAGTACTCGTCCGTTGGGAACCCCAAGAGGAAGGTGTGATGCGTACAGCAGCAAGTTTTCCCTCAGTAAGAAACCAAGGTTTATCGAACCAGTAGGAGATGAAGGCCATGTGAAGGTTGTTGGTGAAGGAGTGTAGTGCGGCGCAACACCAGGGATTCCGGCGCCAACGTGGAACCTGCACAACACAATCAAGATACTTTGGCCCAACTTAACAATGAGGTTGTCAATCTCACCGGCTTGCTGAAAACAAAGGATTAATCGTATGGTGTGGAGAATGATGTTTGTTTGCAAAGAACAGCAGAGAACAATGATTGCAGTAGGTTGTATTTCAGATGTAAAAGAATGGACCGGGGTCCACAGTTCACTAGTGGTGTCTCTCCAATAAGATAAATAGCATGTTGGGTGAACAAATTACAGGTGGGCAATTGACAAATAGAGAGGTAATAACAATGCACATACATATCACGATGACTACTATGAGATTTACTTAGGGCATTACAACAAAGAACATAGACCGCTATCCAGCATGCATCTATGCCTAAAAAGTCCACCTTCGGGTTAGCATCCGCACCCCTTCCAGTATTAAGTTGCAAACAACAGACAATTGCATTAAGTATGGTGCGTAATGTAATCAACACAAATATCCTTAGACAAAGCATCGATGTTTTATCCCTAGTGGCAACAGCACATCCACAACCTTAGAACTTTCTGTCACTGTCCCAGATTCAATGGAGGCATGAACCCACTATCTAGCATAAATACTCCCTCTTGGAGTTACAAGTATCAACTTGGCCAGAGCCTCTACTAGCAACGGAGAGCATGCAAGATCATAAACAACACATATATGATAGATCAATAATCAACTTGACATAGTATTCCATATTCATCGGATCCCACCAAACACAACATGTAGCATTACAAATAGATGATCTTGATCATGATAGGCAGCTCACAAGATCTAAACATGATAGCACAAGAGGAGAAGACAACCATCTAGCTACTGCTATGGACCCATAGTCCAAGGATGAACTACTCACGCATCAATCCGGAGGCGGGCATGATGATGTAGAGTCCTCCGGTGATGATTCCCCTCTCCGGCAGGGTGCCGGAGGTGATCTCCTGAATCCCCCGAGATGGGATTGGCGGCGACGGCGTCTCTGGAACTTTTCTCGTATCGTGGCTCTCGGTACTAGGGTTTTCGCGACGGAGAGTATAAGTAGGCGGAAGGGCAGAGTCGGAGGAGGCACGGGGGCCCCACACCATAGGGCGGCGCGGGCCCCACCTTGGCCGCGCCGCCTTGTGGTGTCGGCCCCTCGTGGCCCCACTTCGTATCCTCTTCGGTCTTCTGGAAGCTCCGTGGAAAAATAAGACCCTGGGCGTTTGTTTCGTCCAATTCCGAGAATATTTCCTGTGTAGGATTTCTGAAACCAAAAACAGCAGAAAACAGGAACTGGCGCTTCGGCATCTTGTTAATAGGTTAGTACCGGAAAATGCATAAAAATGATATAAAGTGTATATAAAACATGTGAGTATTGTCATAAAACTAGCATGGAACATAAGAAATTATAGATACGTTTGAGACGTATCAGGCCACAAGGGCTACAACACGCCACACCGGCAACAAGGCCACAAAGACTCCAACGCGCCACAACCGGCTCCAAAACCACAAAGGCAACCACACTCCACAAAGGCAACAACGCCACAAAGGCTACAACGCCACAAAGACGACAAGCCCACAAAGGCAACAAGGCCACAAAGGCTACAACACCACAAAGGCAACAAGGCCACGAAGGCAACAACACAACTAAGGTCAACAAGCCCTCTACGAGACCAAAACCCCGGAGAGAACCCAAACTGATGCACTAATGCAATGGCTAAGAACACCACGAAGATGCCCAAGTTCTTCTCTCCCAAATTCCAACAAAGCTACAAAATCTATTGGGGGAACAAGGGAGGAAGAACAAAATAGGAGGAGGAACACCAAATTACTCCAAGATCTAGATCTAGCAAGATCCCCTCACTTGGAGGGGGATTCACTTGGTGGAGCACTAGATCTAGATCTCCTCTCTCCTTTCCCCCAAAAAGATGCAAGAAATAGTGGGGGGGGGTCAAGAGGAGGATCAAGCTCTTCAAGGTCAACAATGGAGGAGAGAGAATGGGTGGGAAGAACTAGTGTGGACGGAGGTGGAAGGAGGGTATAAATAGGGGCCCGGAAATATGACTGTTGGGGGGCTGGAAAACGGTCAGATTCGGGCAAAAGCGGTACTACCGCTTGTTAAAGCGGTACTACCGTTTGCGCCAAAACAATGCAGAAATCAGGTAAAAAATCGACCCAAACCGGTAGTACCGCTGTGCAAAGCGGTACTACCGCTTGTGCAAAATAATGCAGATATAAAACAGAGAGAGAGGGGACAGCAGTGCATGTGACAGAGCAGCAGCAGCAGGCAGCGCATGAGCAGTGCAGCGGCAGCAGCAGGGTGGGGCCAGGTGGCAGCGCAGCGGCGAGCGGGAGCCGTACTGCCTCGATCTCCCGCGGGTCAACGCCCCTTGGGATCGCCGATCGAGCGCTGGCTCTCCCGCCGGCCGGAGCGTGGCCCAGGAGCGGTGCTTGTGGCGGCTGGGCCGAGCAGGGGAGGAGCGGCCCACGTGGGAGAGGGAGGCGTGGCCCAGTGCAGCGGCAGCCTAGGGAGGACAGCGACCTGGCTGGGCGGTGGCTAGCTACGGGCCGCTCGGTGCGGGGAAGAGAAGAAAGTGGGCTGTGGGAGGAAGAAGGTGGGCCGGTAGTATCGGCCCGGTACCGGTTCGGTACCGACCGGATCCAGGTGCTCACAGCGCCATTTACGGTACTGGGCCAGTAACACCAGCGGTAGTACCGGCCGGCCCAAAAACTGTTTTTCGTTTCTTTTTCAAATAAACCGCAATACGGATAAAGCAATAACTCGAGATAGGAAACTCCGATTGCGGTGAAACCAATTTTGCCGGAAAGAGGACGACAAAAGCTACCTCTACACATGGTGAAAACATGCAAAAGAGTGAAGGATGATTTTCTCATGAATATAGAGGTGTAACCTCTCAATATGGTAAACCGGGAAAATCACCCAACTCGAACATGCAACATGCGATGCATCCGGAATCCGTTTCCGATGAGTTAGAGCTTGTCATGAGAATGAACACAAGCTCTAAAACATCTCATGGATAAGAACCAATAACAACCAAGAAACACGATGCAATGCATGCAAGGTTTGAGCTCTCTCCGATGATGCGACCCACTATCCTATCGAGCATAAACCTTGTCCTTGCGCGTTCCACTCGAGCCGGCAAGCTCCGTCTTCATCCCTCTTAAACCTTGTACATGCCACCATCTTCATTCAACATACACGCCACCGTCTTCATCCATCTTGTACGCACGCCACCGTCTTCATCTCTTCTACACCGTCTTTGTCCCTCTTCATCTTCTACACCATCTTCATCTCTCTTCGACACCGTCTTCATCCGTCTTCTTCATCGTACTCGATCTTCTCCATCTTGCAACCTTGAGACCAACACATGGCTATGGACACGACCTAAGATAGATTCTCAATACAACCATTAGTCCATAGGGATTGTCATCAATTACCAAAACCACACATGGGGGCTCCATGTTCTTTCAATCTCCCCCATTTTGGTAATTGATGACAATCTCTTTGAGGGGGTTTAAATAAGGAATTTATTGAACAACCCAAGTTGAATATTTAGAACAAACTCCCCCATAATATATGCATGTGTGAATGAACTTGAATTTCATTGCATATATCGGCAATTAAAGCCTAGCGGAGTATCCTCTAAATATTCAACCATGCAAAGCAACGAATGCAAGCATGAGAGGCAAATGCTTAAGAACCAAACAAAAGCAATTCCCTCAAACCCTCCAAACTTCTCCCCCATTGGCATCGATTGCCAAAATGGACGAAAGGTTCGGAAGGCCAATATAGTGAGAGGTCCTCCATGAGGTGTGCATTTCTCATAATGTGAGTGAAATCAAATGCACGTACTCAATGACGAATACTCGGAGGGGAATCCAACTATATTGAGGATCAAAGATTGCAAGAGGATAAGAAGGTGAGAAAGCTTCAACAAATGAAGCAAGCAATCCAATGAACCATCAAACCAAATGAAAGATATTATGATAAGATCAAGAAGGATGCTCTAAGCAATATGTGGAAACTCCCCAAGATTTGTGCACAAGATAAACAATTTGCATTGAAGAATAAGGTGCACAAACATGGAATCATCACTCCCACAAGATTACTCAAGGCAAAAGATACCAAATGAAATAAAGATTTATGATAGTCACAAATGAGTATTTTAACTAACATGAGGAAGCTCCCCAAGGTACATGCACATGTTATAATGTTGATTTGAATACAATGTGCACAACATGGAATCCTCGCTCACTCATTGTCATTTAAAGCACAAACATTTGCAAGAGATCATATATAGAGATTAAGCATCACTTGGAATATAACAAATGGTTGAGCATCAAGCAAGAGACAACATAAGATGAGGCTCAACCAAATGGATGTGTGGGAGACATGACAAAGCATATTATTGGACTAATGCAAGGATGAGCATTGAGCATCACCGTAGTGTTTAATGGATGAGATTGCTAAGCATAGCCATATAACACACAAAGTTCTCTTAAGATATCAAATGAAAACCAAAAAGAAACACAAGCTTAATAAGAAACAAGTAAAATCGAAGCTTGTGCCAAAATCAAATATGAGTGCGTGAAGATGCAAATAAAATAACACGAGCACTCATAACCAAGTTCTTTGTGGAGCCATTAAAGAGTCAAATAAGGATAAAAGGATGGACTCCCACAAAGAGGGATATCAAAAGAATATGTGTAATATCTCATGTATATAAGTTTCTCTAAGTGGACAACATCACGAAGATATTTATCCACAAAGAAACATGTACACATAAGATAGACACAAAAGAACTAGAGCAAGATATCCAAGTTGAAGTGATACAATATACCAATGAGATTTTTGCTTTATAGCACGGCCAAAGGCTCATATTTATCTTATTGTATATTGAAGAACTTCAACCACAAACACATCAAAGACATAACAACAACCACCAAGGGAAGGAGATAGTTGAGATGCTTTGAAAAAGGCAAACAAGTATCACACAATGAAAGACCAAATGGAAGAATCAAAATTTGCAAATTCCTCTTTATTGCACATGTGAGCATATTGAGGAAGAGATATGCAATTCAATTGCAAGGTTGACATATTTGGGATTAAGTGAATCATAAGCATGATTTTTATATTCCTCGAAATATGCTCTCATCTCAACTTACTCATTTTTGCAATAAAGTGGTTTCATTTAAAAGGTTTGCAATACCACAACATTCTCAAACAACAATCCATGCCAAAGATAATCCACATGGTTGGATACAAGGTAAGCATGCATGGAGTAGATTGATACTTGTTACCCGGATGCAATGGTGTGATGTAGTAGATATGAGTTTGCCATAACATCATAGCTCGTCTCCAATAGTCACTTGGCCTTCACTTCTTCCTTATGAGTGAGACGAGCATCCAATGCATCTCCAATGTACCTAAGACAAAGCTCAAGTACAAAATGTTCCCCAAACTAATTGGGTCCGAGTAGTTAGTGAAACTACAACACATAGGACAAACTCCACGTAAATATGTGCATATGAATATGAATTTGAATTTCATGCACATCTTAGCCGATTTAGGATTATGGTGGAGTTTTCCCTATGCATTGGATCAACGAAAGCAATCATGCCATAAGATATACATAAAGAAAATATGCATGCAAGACTTTCAAGAACCAAATGGAGATATGACTTGGACAAAATGCAAAATAGAACACGATGACACACAAAGGTGTGACATGTCAAAAGGTTGTCCAAATCATATCCAAGAATCAAAACAACACAAGATTGACTCCAAAGTTCAACAAATGAACTAAACACAATGAGTAAGATGATATACAAGACACACATGCTCAAGGACTTATCTCATTTTAAGAAGCTAAAACCAAATATCAAGTAATGAGATAACCAACTCCCAAAGAAAGCAAGGTTACAAATAAACCAAACCCTCAACACTTTTCATGATGGCACAAAATTACCGAAAAGAAAAGGTTTGTCTTCCAAAGTCAAATTCTTCAAACAAGAGAGTGTTCTAACAAACATAGGAGAGCTCCCCCAAAATTAGTGCACTATTTAGGATTTTGCATTTGAATACAAAATGCACAAATGCGGGATCATCACTCTACCATTGTTTATCAAAACACTAAAAAGGTTCAAGTGAAATAAGGAGATCCGTAAGAAGCAAGGAAGACACATGGGAGTCAAACCCACAAAGACAAATTCTTGGCAAGAAATAAAGCAATTGAGCACATGAGCCAAATGTAAAGATGATCCACCAATATACCACATAATATATTACCAATTGTCCAAGGACAATAGATATTTAGGAAATGTTCCCTATGGTGGTTTGCAGATATATCCAAGATCATCTTCACAACTAAGGAAGCATATGGTAAATGATAAGAATTAACCATAATGCAAATGGAGATTCTTGAGAGCTTCAATTAGTTACACCAACATGCAAGGCAATGAATAGCATAACATGAAGCACATGATTTTCACAAACAAAATCCAAGAGAATAGCAATAAAAGCATTTTAGGCAAAATAGGATTTGTTTGAGCAACATGTCACATAGGAACAAGATAATCTATAATATCAATTCTATGTGACACAACCTCAAATGTTCACATTTTCTAGGCTTGTAAAATGCACAAAGCATAATACTCCCCCATAATGTGATAAAGGCATTTTTCAGACAAGAGGCAAATAAGAATCACTAGAGCTAATTAATGGACATTATAGAATTTTAATTCATCATGTCACACATTTTAAGATTGTGAAATGCCCAAAGCATATCACTCCCCCAAAATGGGATAGTCCATTAATTCTCTACAAGAGCCAACAACTAAGATATCAACAAGATGCAATAGGCTGAACATAAGAACGGTTGTACATGATGTGCCACCCAACATATATAAGCATGATAGCAAGATAAGCAAGTAGGAAGCACAACATACACAACCACATGCAAGGTACAAAACCAACACATGTAAAAGGGAGCGAGTAACTTTCAATGTAAAGGAGTTGAAGTCTCGTTACCGTAAGGAGGTGCATGGATAAAGGATGGAAGAAATAATAACCAATGACTTGACTTGAGGAAATAAGAATGATGAAGGTCCCTTAATTCTTCATGAACTAGTCAAGTCTCCATGCCCTCCAAACATACCTATTGATCAAATTTTGGCTTGTTGGTCCCAACCAAGTTGGGTCCTAAGAAGTTAGTCACAATAGGCTTGGCAACCCAAATGGTTCTTTTTACGAAACCACTTTGAGTGCCAACATATTTGGCAAACACATTGCCAACCTTATCCTTACGAAGAGAATAAGCACCATCGATCAAGATAGGGTTGGATGAGTTACCAATAGTGCATAAGGAGGAGATGTGGCCCTTCTCACGGCACATGTAGCATGTTCTTCTCTTCTCCTTCTTCTCACTTGATTTCTCCACAACGGGAGCCTTGGCTTGATCCTTCTTGGGTAGCGGCCTTTCTTCAACTCGAGGTAGAACATGAGCTCCATCTTGAGGTAGACCTTGAGCTCCATCTTGAGGCCGCTCCCCTTGTTTCTTCTCGCCAAGTGGCTTCTTCTTCAAAGGGCAAGATCTTACATGATGCCCTTCAATCTTGCACTTGAAGCACACAATCTTGGCGGGATCCTTCACATGTCTTTGGCCCTTCTTCCGCTTGTGCATGGTGGACTTCTTCTTGTTGTTGGAGTTGAATCCAAGTCCACTCTTGTCATTGGGGGATTGTTGCTCGCTCAACATGGTGTCAAGTTTGCTCTTCCCTTCATGACCCTTTACCAAGTCCTTATTCAAAGAAGTGACTTGGGCCTCGAGCTCTTTGACTTCCTCTACATGGTTAGTAACAACACAAGTACTAGAGGAAGTAGAAGCTTCATTGTTAGAGCAACAAGGCATAGAAGGTAATTCACCACAAGATATAGCAATAGCATGAGTGGGTGAATTACATGCACTAGCACATGGATTGTTAGAGCAACAAGGCATAGAAGGTAGTTCACCACAAGATATATCAATAGCATGAGTGGGTGAACTACAAGCACTAGCACATGGCAAAATAGCATTTTGAGAAGTGGTGCTAGTACTGACATGAGGCTCACAAGATGTTACATTTGTCATGATAGCCTCATGAGCTAACTTTAGGAAATCATGAGAGACTAGAAGGTCATCATGGGAGCTAGAGAGCTTTCCATGACTTTCTTCCAATCTCTCATAATTGCTTGTTAGCAAAGCAAGTTGAGCCCTTAGCTCAGCATTCTCCTTCAAGATGGATGCTTCACAAGAGGTAGAGTTAGTAGCACAAGCATCATCAATAATAGCACAAGGAGAAGGCAACTTAGCAAGCTCTATTAGGTTGAGAGCCTTAAATTGCTCAGGTGACTTGGTGAGTTTGATGAGCTCACTCTCAATGGCCCTAGAGCCATTTTTTAGTAGCTGAAAATCCTCAAGGAGTTTAGCATGATCAATTACTAGCTCAACATTTTTAATTTGAAAATCATGTGCCACCTCTAAAGCTCTATCACGGGATTCCTTTACTTTAGATAGCTCTAGAGTAAAGGTCTCCTCAAGAGATTCATTGGTGGTTTGTTGTTCTTCAAGAGCTTCACTAAGAGTTGCAATCTCATTTGCATACTCGCGCTCATGCTCTTCCATTTTCTTAATAGTTTTTGTGCTCTCAATGGCAAAAGCCAAGATTTTCATAAAGTTAGAGCAAGCAAATTTCTTCTTATGAAGAGCATGGAATACCAACTCACCCATCATGTTTAAAGAAGCAACATTAAGTTCTTCCATATCATCATCCTCATCATCACTAGATAGAGAGGGTTCCAAAGGAGGAGATACCTTTGAAGCCATAGCCATAAGGCATGTGTAAGAACCGTGAGATGATGAAGAGGATGAAGTAATTGAAGCTCCATCCAAGATCTTGTCTTGGCCCATAGTATCTTTGGTTTCCTCTACATTGTTAGTCACACAAATACTAGAGGAAAACAAAGTATTTTTTATCATGGCAACAAGACAAGGAAAGCATATCATCATGAGGTGTAGATATGCAAGGACTATCAACTCTAGCATGTAAGACATTTCTAGTGCTATAAGAGTTCAAGTCCAAAGATGAAGCATTGCAATGGGATAGAGATATATTGTAAACAAGAGAGCACTCACTATCAACAATGCAATGTTCATCACCACTCACCATAGCATTACCTTGTGTCTTACCACACATTGGTGAAGTGGAAGGAGTGCAATCATCCTCCATGGTCTTGGACACACCATATGTTTCTTGAAGCTTTGTCCAAAACTCATGAGCACTCCGGAAAGGCGCGATGGAGGAGATAACTACATGGCTCACAACATGGCAAAGCACATTAGTAGCTTGAGCATCTAGATAAGATTTTTTCTTCTCCTCATAAGATGGATTTTGTGGATCCTTAGGAGGAGAAAAACCCATATCAAGAATTTGCTCCATATGTGGGTGCATGCCCCGAAAATAATCAAGCACGTAGAATTTCCAAGCATCATAGTTAGTGCCATCAAATGTAAAAGTGTCATTGTGCACTAATCCTCTAGCCGACATCTTTACTCTCAAGGCGGTGAAGCCTAATAAGATAAGAGAACCTTGCTCTGATACCAATTGATGGTACAAGGATGTCGCCTAGAGGGGGGGGGGGGGGTGAATAGGCGGGTTATAAAAACTTCTACTTGAGGGCTTAACAAGGCGGAATAAAACTAAGGTTTACTTGTTAAACTCAAAGCTTATCAACTAGGGTTTGCCTATGTGCACCAACAACCTATGCTAAGAATGATGAGAAACAAGGTGATAGCAAACTAGATATAGAACATCAAGCACGAAGGCTATCACAATGTAAAGCGCATAGGTAAAGGAGCTCGGGTTGAGAAGTAACCGGTGCACGAGGAGACGACGATGTATCCCGAAGTTCACACCCAAGGGTGCTACGTCTCCGTTGGAGCGGTGTGGAGGCACGAGGCACTCCAATGAGCCGCTAGGGCCACCGTATTCTCCTTGAGCCTTTCCACCAAAGGGAAAGCCTCGATCCACTAAGGGACCCTTGAGGGTGGTCACTGAACCCGTACAAGCTTGGGGCAAACCCAAGTATCAAGCTTGAGGCAACTCCACAACACGGAGGCTCTCAAGTACAAGGCCACAAGGGCTACAACACGCCACACTAGCAACAAGGCCACAAAGACTCCAACGCGCCACAACCGGCTCCAAAACCACAAAGGCAACCACACTCCACAAAGGCAACAACGCCACAAAGGCTACAACGCCACAAAGACGACAAGCCCACAAAGGCAACAAGGCCACAAAGGCTACAACACCACAAAGGCAACAAGGCCACGAAGGCAACAACACCACTAAGGTCAACAAGCCCTCTACGAGACCGAAACCCCGGAGAGAACCCAAACCGATGCGCCTAATGCAATGGCTAAGAACACCACTAAGATGCCCAAGTTCTTCTCTCCCAAATTCCAACAAAGCTACAAAAGCTATTGGGGGAACAAGGGAGGAAGAACAAAATAGAAGGAGGAACACCAAATTACTCCAAGATCTAGATCTAGCAAGATCCCCTCACTTGGAGGGGGATTCACTTGGTGGAGCACTAGATCTAGATCTCCTCTCTCCTTTCCCCCCAAAAGATGCAAGAAATAGTGGGGGGGGGGGTCAAGAGGAGGATCAAGCTCTTCAAGGTCAACAATGGAGGAGAGAGAATGGGTGGGAAGAACTAGTGTGGACGGAGGTGGAAGGAGGGTATAAATAGGGACCCGGAAATATGACTGTTGGGGGGCTGGAAAACGGTCAGATTCACGCAAAAGCGGTACTACCGTTTGCGCCAAAACAGTGCAGAAATCAGGTAAAAAATCAACCCAAACCGGTAGTACCGCTGTGCAAAGCGGTACTACCGCTTGTGCAAAATAATGCAGATGTAAAACAGATAGAGAGGGGACAACAGTGCATGTGACAGAGCAGCAGCAGCAGGTAGCGCGTGAGCAGTGCAGCGGCAGCAGCAGGGTGGGGCCAGGTGGCAGCGCAGCGGCGGGCGGGAGCCGTACTGCCTCGATCTCCCGCGGGTCAACGCCTCTTGGGATCGCCGATCGAGCGCTGGCTCTCCCGCCGGCCGGAGCGTGGCCCAGGAGCGGCGCTTGTGGCGGCTGGGCTAGGCAGGGGAGGAGCGGCCCACGCGGGAGAGGGAGGCGCGGCCCAGTGCGGCGGCAGCCTAGGGAGGACAGCGACCTGGCTGGGCGGTGGCTAGCTGCGGGCCGCTCGGTGCGGGGAAGAGAAGAAAGTGGGCTGTGGGAGGAAGAAGTTGGGCCAGTAGTATCGGCCCGGTACCGGTTCGGTACCGACCGGATCCAGGGGCTCACAGCGCCATTTACGGTACTGGGCCGGTAACACCAGCGGTAGTACCGGCCGGCCCAAAAACTGTTTTTCTTTTCTTTTTCAAATAAACCGCAATACGGATAAAGCAATAACTCGAGATAGGAAACTCCGATTGCGGTGAAACCAATTTTGCCGGAAAGAGGACGACAAAAGCTACCTCTACACATGGTGAAAACATGCAAAAGAGTGACGGATGATTTTCTCATGAATATAGAGGTGTAACCTCTCAATATGGTAAACCGGGAAAATCACCCAACTCGAACATGCAACATGCGATGCATCCGGAATCCGTTTCCGATGAGTTAGAGCTTGTCATGAGAATGAACACAAGCTCTAAAACATCTCATGGATAAGAACCAATAACAACCAAGAAACACGATGCAATGCATGCAAGGTTTGAGCTCTCTCCGATGATGCGACCCACTATCCTATCGAACACAAACCTTGTCCTTGCGCGTTCCACTCGAGCCGGCAAGCTCCGTCTTCATCCCTCTTCAACCTTGTACATGCCACCGTCTTCATTCAACATATATGCCACTGTCTTCATCCATCTTGTACGCACGCCACCGTCTTCATCTCTTCTACACCATCTTCGTCCCTCTTCATCTTCTACACCGTCTTCATCTCTCTTTGACACCGTCTTCATCCGTCTTCTTCATCGTACTCGATCTTTTCCATCTTGCAACCTTGAGACCAACACATGGCTATGGACACGACCTAAGATAGATTCTCAATACAACCATTAGTCCATAGGGATTGCCATTAATTACCAAAACCACACATGGGGGCTCCATGTTCTTTCACCTTCAACCTTCTAGGCCTCAAAAGCTTCGAGTCCGTGGGCTTCATGTTTCCCCGTATGCCTAGGGTACTTATTCGGCATGCCTGGTAAGCATACCTATGTCAGTAGCCCCCGAGATTTTGCTTGAATCGTAGAGTCGAGTAAAATCTCCGTCATTTGTTTGTTGAGCAAAACTTTCGAATTACGTTAATGTTTTTCTCAATATCTATTTTGTGCAGGGATAACAGTAAATGAGGCTGGTTCATCTGACGGATCAGGTACCAGTTAATTGCTCTCGTGGCAAACCCGCATAAACCTACATCAAGCTCAAGTCCCTGGACTCAAACCCGGAATACTGGTGTAATTCGACACGTGCCGCTTCAGGACTTATCGTGAATCGAATTCCAGCTTAATTTATCGAATACCCAACGCGTCCGTTAGGATTTTTCTTCACATCTGTTGATGTGGATAAAGTGGGAGAGCGCATTCATATGCGATACCACGCTACACAGGACGGATCCTAGGGTCTTACCTTCGCAAACTCTTTTTCGAGTCACGGCATTCAGAGTTTTTATCGCGGCGGACACGCTCTGAGACTATATTGTCAAGTGCCTTTGTGCGGCTGATGGAATTCTTTATTTCTTCGGGTTGACATATTTATATTGAACAATATCTTAACTTCTCGATGGGAGTACATGCCGAGTTATGTATAACTCGAAGATGTAGGTAAAAATTCTTCGGCTTCAACTCTATATTGTCTTGTCATTTGTCTCTTTCTTTTCTCTTCTATATTTCATCGGGTGTGCGACCAGCGCTCCCGATGGGAGTAGCCCCCGAGGCTACAGCCAAGTGTTTGCACTTGGTTGTAGGCTCAACTTCTGTTATTTAACTGACTCTGTATTTTTATCACCATCATATCATCTTATCAAAAGTATTTTCAATACTTCTAATAAGAGTAGGCCCCGAGCCTATGAACTGGTGTTTGCATCTGGACATAGGCTCCCGAGATTTACTTCTTGTCGTCGTGGTGAACGAGCAAATGCCATAGGATGGCTTAGATTGGGGCCGAATGGACGCAAGAGGATTCGGGGGAGGGTTTGTGATCAGGTGGGAAGAGATTCCGGATGGTTTCCTCAAGAACTTGGCCAAGGCCAGAGGTTGAAGAAGAAAGACACAAGGAAGAACTCCCTCTAGATCACCATGTTCATTGATTCACTCAAGTTACAAGTTCTGCCTACCTACGTTTGTGCGTGCCCGCAAGGAGGGCTGCCCCCTCTCCTTATATAGGGGAGAGGGTGGCTTACAGTGCAAGAAACCCTAATGGCATCTTTGACTGGACAAACTACTTTACAAGGCTACTGTACAAAGCTACTTTAATCATAGATGACACCGGGGTCTTCTTTAATCAGGGAGGCTGACGTCCTCCGGCTTCTTTCTTCGTCATCTTCTTCTTTATCGTCAGCCCTTCGTTTAAAGCTACTTTGCTTAGCTCATCTTTGTCTTCTAGCTCTGGAAAGGATCTTTGACCAGCCCTGCCGACAAGCTCATCCTTCCGGTGGCCCGGTATCTTTTCTATCCGGTTCCGGTATCCCTCCTCTGAGGATACCGGCTTAACCTGTTCAGCCAAACGCCTATCTTAGACTCCGGCATGAACATCTAACCGGTATCCTGATGGCTCAAACCATCCGGTTTGGCATGCCTTTGGCATACCGGGGGTCATCCCCCCAACATTAGTCCCCGAAGCTGGTATAGTCTGGCGGATCCTATCCAACAGACCATGCCAGGTTCTTATGTCTTTGGATACCGGTTTGATCTATCCGGCGTCACGCTCGGATCCGGCATCTTTGCCCGGATCCTCCTTATCTTTCTTCGTAAGTCATTCTCCGGTATCTTGTCTTCTGGTATCTTAACCATTAAACACTTCCTCGGCGAAGTCGAGAATATCTCGGGCCCCGCGCCTGACAGAAACATGCGCACTGTGACTGACGCGCCAGTGTCAGTTGTCATTTCGCTTCGACTCCCGCGCGCCCATTTAATGCACCGCTGCGGATCCCACTAGCCGTTCTGGATCTTCCGTGTACCTCCGTGTGGCCTCCTGTTTTTCGCGTGTATCTCCTTGACACGTGGCGGCCCATGGTGCGAACCGCCGCGGGCCGCGAGGCGAACCGCCACGGCCCAGCGGTTTCCAGCCCATTTCCCTTCTCCTTTATAAGCACAACCGCCGCTCCTTCTTCCTCTTCTTCGCATTCTCCACTTCCCTGCGCGCAGAGCTCTTCGCCTCCGTGCCTTCCGCCGCTCTTCGTCCGCCGTCGCTCGCTCAAGCTCCGGCGCCCGGCGAACTCACGCCGTGCTTCCGCCGGACTTCGCCGCGCGGAGATCCTCAGCAGCAACCTCACCGCGCCCGCCGCATTCGCGTTTCCTCAAGCACTTCCTCGCCTCGCCGTCGACGGACTTCCTCGCCGGCCGCAGGCTCGCCGTTTCTCCAGCGAACCTCTTCCTCCGCGACTCCGCCGCCTCAGGTTAGGCCCGATGCGCCTTTACCCCTTTCCTTCTTGCACTTCGGATCTTGGGGCGGTAGAGTATTTATTCGTTCTTTGTTTTGCTTTTCCTCTTACTCGTAGATCTTCGCGCGAGGGTTCGTTTGGGGAAAACTGTTTCTTGGTAGATTCCGGCGTCTTCTAGATCCTCATGTCTAGCGAAGGGTCTCTCCCTGCTGCCACCTCTAGCAACCAAGATAGTAGCGCTTCCGACGGGTTAACCGACGACCTTGCCCGGATGGATCTGGCATCCAGCCGGAAACAAGAGGCCGGCACATCTAGCCGGGCCTCCGGAAAGGACAAGACCCGCGGAGCCTGGAGAGGTTCCGACGTGACCCAGTTCGAGATCGACTGGCTCTACCGGTCTAGGAGGATTCCGGAAGGAGTCATCTGCCGGCTTCCAGGCGACGAGATCCAACCGGTGCTCGAACCCGGTGAAGTTGTTGTTTTTCTTGCTCATTTTGAGCGTGGCTTCGGCCTTCCTGCCTCTGATTTCTTTCGTCAATTCCTCAACTTCTATCGCCTCCAACCTCACCACCTTCCCGGCAACGCCGTTTTTTACCTTTCTTGTTTTGTGGCCTTCATGGAGGGCTACATTGGCATCCGTCCCGCTCGCGAGACGTTTGCCCGCTTTTTCTCCCTTCGGATCAATTCGGTCCAGGGCAAGGACATTCCTAAGCCCAAACCCCCCGTTCAATGCGGGTCTTGTATCATCGGCTCCCGCCAAGGGAGCCCCTTTTTTAAGTTCAATGGCCTCGAGTCCTGCCGGTTGTGGCAGACGACGTTCTTCTATGTGAAGAACGCGGGCGACGTCAACCTCATCAACCTGCCGGCGTTCAACCCGGCACCGCCCGCCAAGACCAACTGGCAGTACAACCCCGGTACGGAGCACGCCGAGACGAACCGGGTGGTGCGCTTCATGATGAAGTTGATGAAGGACACCAATATCTGCTCCGACGATATCATCCGCGCCTTCATCAGCCGCCGGGTGCTTCCCCTTCAGCAGCGCGCTCACAAGATTAGTGAGATGTACGGCCCCGGTGATCCCACCAAGATCACTGGCCTGGCCTTAAGCAAAGAGGACGTGGTCCTTAAGGCTAGCCAAATCTGCCAAACGGACATGCCGGATGACTGGGAGTGGGGCCTTTGCCCTCTCAGCGCCAGGAATCCTCCGTCCAAAGAAGTAAGAAGATATGCGGCTTGGGTCGTATTACCGGTAACTTTTGTACTTGCGTCTAATCTTTCTTTTTTCCTTTGTTTCCAGGCCAGGGCCCGCTTCCCCCGGATTGATTCTGACCGGCGAGGCCCTTGCTGGAAGAGGCCTCTGGACAAGTACGATCCGGATCCCGTCATCCATTGGCTAGATCTGAGGATGGGCCGGACTGTATCTTCTCGCCTCGGCAAGTCTCCGCCGGAACCTGCTGGTTCGTCTGATGACTTGACCATACTTGAGGTAGCCTTTCTGTTCGTTTTCTTATACTCTTTTTGTTACTGCTATTCTGTAGACATTCCCTCAGCCAGCAACAACCCACAGGTCCATGAGCACGAGCCCCCCCTGCAGGCCGAGGTTGGCGACGAGTTTCTGGATAAGCTCATGGCCGAGGGCCAGAAGAGCGATCCTCCAGCTGCCGGCGCCGGCCCCAGCCATGCTTCCTCCGGCAAACGCCCTCGGACTGAGGTCATTGGAGGGAAGCAGGTTGGCACCAAGCGCTACAAGCAGAAGCGGATGCCGATGTCTTCCGGGTAAGTTTTTATCTCTTTTTATGCTCTCTTTGTTTCCACCGAGTTCTTTTCCGGTTGCTTTTTTCCAATTTGCTCTCTTTTTCCTTTCTTTCAGCCCTGCGCTTGAGCTTGGCTCTGCCGGCTCCGCCAGGACCTCAACTCCTCCTCCTCACTCAAGTCCGGTACCATCTGGTGCCGGCAACAGCTCTGCCTCCCCCTCGGGAGGCACTACAAGTTCGGGGCGCGCGGCCCCAACACCTCCAGATCACCGCGCGGAGGAGGACTTTACCTCCCCTCCAGAGACCCAAGACACCGGCGCCGGAAACATCGGCGCCGGCCAGACTGATGCCGGGCAGGCGGAACCTCTGGTTCCTCCTCCCCCAAAGAAAAAGAAGAAACAGCCAAGCTCCTCCCCTACCGCGCCGGACACTTCCGCGCCGGTACCTTCTCCTCCTCCCGAGGCCACGTCGACACCGCCGCCCAGCCAAGGACCTTCCGCGGCCAAGCAACCGGCGCCGTCCGCGACCCCCAAGATCACCAAGTTCCTCAAGCCCGGGGCTTCCCGCGGCAAGGCTGTGGAGGGCGCCGCCTCAAGCGGCTCAGGGGACGTGGTGCTACACGTCGGCCCCGCTGCCATCGCTGCCCAGGACAAGCCTACCGGCCTCCTGGGCCGGATTGTTGATCTGAAGCGCGCGGGCAAGGACCTGGGGCACCTTCTCCCCTATGCCCAGAAGTGGAATGAGGCGGATATCTCCGCTTCTACCCGCGGCCTGGGGAAGGATCGCCTTCCGGCACCAGATCCTGCCGGGGCTCGGTCCACTGAAGAACATTTCACGCGGCTTAAACGCGCCGTGAAAGAGTTCGACAGTGCCTGGTACGATGCTACCAACAACGTGGTGGTAAGTCCCGCTAAACCTCTTGTACTTTTGTTGATGCCGGTTTCTTTTCTTTCCGGATCTTATCTATTCTCCCAGTCCCCGAGTTTCGTGGTGAGAACGCAGTTTTCAGTGCGAAACTTTAACTAGAGGCATGTGAAACTGGCATAGCCAGTCCCCGAGTTTCGGGTTGAAACCTTGTTTCTTTCTTTCTCACATCCATCTTCCTTTGAACAGAGCACTGCTGACGCCCGGAAGCAACTCTTTGAGGAGCTTCTGTGGGAGCATCGGGACCTTGCTGAGGCCCACAGCCACTGCCAAGGTTTGTTTTGTTTCTTTTTCCTCCGGCATCTTTTTACCGGAATGTTTCCTTCTTTGACACTTACACATTCTTTTGCTTAACAGTTGTCCCGGAAGCTACCATCGAGGCCCTGAAGGCCCAGGTCGCCAAGCTTCAAGGTACCATCCTTTCTTTTTCTGCTAACCCGTTCCTTTTTTCATTTCATCTATTGTTGCTTGCTAAGACTTTTCTTTCCGGTACTTAGGCGAGAAGGAGCAGCTCCTCAAGGAGCACAACGAGGCACTGGAGGCCCAGAAGACCGCCTTGGGGGAGCTCAAGGAACAGGCTATACAAGCCGCGCTCCGGCATGAGCAAGCCTTGAAGGACGCCCGGGTTGCAGCGGAAGCCAGGCTGGCGGAGGTCGTGGAGGACTCCACGAACTCCAACACCGTTTTGACGGCAAAACTGGAGGAGGAGAGGAAATCGCGAAAGGCAGCGGAGCGCCTCATTGATACCATGACCACCGATCATCGGGAATATGATCGGTTGGTTATGAAGATAGACGCGCTGGCTCTCCGTAAGTCCTTGCCTTGTCCCTTCTTTTGCTTATAAGCTTTTTCCTTTTGAAGATGTATTTTTGTTCCTTGCTTTTCCGACATACCTCTTCCGGTGTCTCGTGTTTATGCTTTTTTCTTCTTCCTATAGAGCATTTCCCGGAATCCCAGGTTTATGCCTTGAAGAAGGTGAGGGAGGATCGGATTGCGCGGGAGTTTCCCAATCTGGACGCGCACTGGGATGGGTACGACTATCTTGTCGCCCTCTCCGCGCGTGTCCAGCACATGCGCTCCGTCGACCGGCTTCTTGCCGACCTGCCAGCCGCCGCCATCCAAGTCTTCAAGGTACTGTGGCCTGAGGAGGAGCTGCCGGGGAACATCACGCTGACTGCTGCGCGGCTCAATGATGCCGGGCACCGGATTCGCGAGTGGCAATGCTCCGCGGCTCGTGCCGGAGCTGACATGGCGCTGCTCTCCGCGTGCTCCTGGTACCCTGACCTGAACCTGGATGCTCTTCAAGGCGTGCGCGCAGATGCTCCCACGGACACGGATCCGGCGCTTGCCACGAAGCGTCGGGACCGGGCATACCGGCTTGCTGAGTATGCCGAGGTCCGCACCTTCATCCCTCCCCCTCCTGGTGTCAAGGACTACCTCAGCGATGAGGAAGAAGAAGACGAGGGAGATGAAGATGAAGCTGCCGAGGACGTGCCGCCGGAAGCTCCCGAAGCCGGCGCTGCTCCCCCGGAAGATGCTGAGGCCGGTGACGCTCCACCCGACGCTCCTGCTGCCTGATGACCCTCCATCAATTGTTTGCCTGTGATCTGTTCGTTTGCCCTGGTTGTCTCTAAAACAATGCCTGTTAAATTCTGCCCCGGTATGCCGGGGCTTATGATGTAAAACCTTAAGTTTGCTTGTGGTTGTGGTACAACATTTCCTGCCGGTAATTTATACCGGTAGCTAAGTATTTCTAAGTTTGCCTTAGCATATTTGCTTTTGGTTCTGCTTTTATCCTGCACTGCAAAGATTTCCCAATTGTTTCCGCATCCAATTTGATGCATACTTGGTTCTTTTGCCTTGGCTCTGCCTGCCTTCTCTGGGCGTTCTTTGGCGTATGAGCACAAGGTTCTTTCACCAAACAAGCATCTTCTTGAACTTAGAAATAATTTTGAAATTTTGCAAAAAACCGGTTTAACCGGGGTTAGTTAAATTTTCCGGATTGTTCTTTCCTGCTCTCCCTTTTCGCAGTTCATGTGCTTATCCCCTACCGGTTTATCTTGCTTGCCATGAAGCCGGTTTGCGGACAGCAGTGAGTCGAAGACTCCGGTAGGATTTAGCACACTACTAAACCGGAAAGAAAAAACATTCAATAAGCAACCGGTAAACTGAAAAAATAAACAAGTTACATGCAACTTAAGTTGGGGTAGTCCCCGAGATTCATTCAAGGTTCCGGCATCTTTTATTCATAGCATATAAGGTACAAAAAGGAACTTCTTACACCACCACTTCAAGAGTAGAAAGGACGCAACAGAGCTACGTTCCATGGACGTTTGCTCTCCTCTCCGGACCTGTCCGCCTTTCCTTTCTTCCACTCCTGCGCATCGATTAAGTAGTATGCATCATTGTGAAGCACCTTGCTTACAATGAAGGGACCTTCCCATGGTGGCAAAAGCTTATGCCGGCCTTCAGTGCGCTGCACCAGGCGAAGTACAAGATCTCCTTCCCGGAAAACTCTCGGGTTAACCTTCCGGTTATGATAGCGTCTTAGGTTTTGCTGGTAGATGGCTGTTCTTGCCAAAGCTAGCTCTCTTGCTTCTTCTAGCAAGTCCACATCATTTTCTCTGGCCTCTTTGACCTCTTGCTCAGTATAGAGTTGTACCCTTGGTGAATCATGAATGATGTCGGTTGGTATGACCGCTTCTGCTCCATAAACCATGAAGAAGGGAGTGTATCCGGTAGACCGGTTTGGAGTTGTTCTTATACTCCACAGTACTGATGGTAGCACATCGAGCCAACATCCCGGTGACTTTTCCACTGCATCAACGAGTCTAGGCTTGATACCGGAAAGCACCAAAGCATTCATTCTTTCCACCTGGCCATTGCCCTGTGGGTGTGCCACTGAGCATAAATCCAACCGGATGTTGTTGTCCTCACAGAACCTTTTGAACTCACCTTGAGCAAAGTTGGTTCCATTATCAGTGATGATGCTGTGCGGGTATCCATACCGCAAAATGACATCTTTTAGGAATTTCACCGCTGTATGCCCATCACACTTTGCGATAGGTTTTACCTCTAGCCATTTGGTGAACTTATCCACCATGACCAAGATGTGAGTCATGCTGCTTCTTGCAGTTTTGAATGGACCAACCATGTCAAGGCACCAAACAGCGAATGGCCATGTTAATGGTATTGTCTTTAAACCGGATGCTGGGGTATGATTTTGCTTGGCGTACCTCTGGCAGCCGTTGCATTTTCTTACCAAATCCTCGGCATTCTCCAAAGCAGTGGGCCAATAAAACCCATGCCGGAATACTTTTGCTACTAGCGCCCTTGATGAGGCATGGTGCCCACATTCTCCTTGGTGAATTTCCTCAAGCATTTCTTTCCCTTCCTCCGGTTCCACACATCTTTGAAGGACACCGGTAACGCTTCTCTTGTACACCTCACCGTTGATGAATGTGTAAGCTTTGGACCTTCTTTGTATCCTCCTTGACTCGTTTTCGTCAGTCGGCAAGGTGCCGTTGATCAGGAATTCCTTAATAGGTTTAACCCATGACGGTATCTCTCGAACCAGAAACACCGGTGCATCTATCTCCATGCTATCCACCAGCATCATTTCTTCCGGTACGGGTACAGCAGTCCCCGAGCTTACCGGAGCAGTCCCCGAGCTTGCCGGAGCAGTCCCCGAGCTTGCCGGAGCAGCCCCCGGGTTCCCTTCATCAATATCCATGGGTACTACATGTGACTCCGGTACAAAAATTGATTCCGATTCCGGGCTTGGTTTGATCGATGGTACTCTTAAGTGAGCCAAAGCTATTCCGGGAGGAATTTCTTGCCTAGATGAGCCCAGCTTGGACAAAGCATCCGCGGCTTCATTTTCTGCGCGTGGCACATGGTGGAACTCACATCCTTCAAAGAATCCGGCAATCTTTTGCACGTGAAACCGGTACGAGGCCATGTTGGCATCTTTTGCATCCCAATCTCCGGAACACTGCTGTACCACAAGGTCTGAATCTCCATAGCAAATGATCCGGTGTGCACCGATTTCTTTTGCGACCTTAAGCCCATGGATCAAAGCTTCATATTCAGCGACATTATTTGATGCCCTGAAATGCACTTGCAAACCATACCGGAGGTGGTCTCCTTTTGGTGAAGTAAGCACCACACCGGCACCTAGACCCTCCTTGAGCTTGGATCCATCAAAGTGCATCTTCCAGTACTCTATCCTCTGATCGGGCGGTTTGTATTGCATCTCCACCCAATCAACAAGGAAATCAGCCAAAGCCTGTGATTTTATGGCATCTCTTCTTTCATATACCGGCACGTACGGTGATATCTGGATTGCCCATTTTGCAATCCGGCCGCTGGCGTCTTTGTTGCACATGATGTCGGAGATTGGTGCTTCACTTACCACCTTCATGGGGTGCTCCTCAAAGTAGTGCTTGAGTTTCGTGGCGGCCATGTACACGCCATAAGTCATTTTCTGGAAGTGAGGGTAGTTTTGTTTTGAGAGGGAGAGCACCTCGCTCAGGTAGTATACCGGCCTCTGGACGGTTTTTCCTTCCTCTTCTCTTTCAACTACAACCACTACACTCACAACCCGGTTTGTTGCTGCTATGTATAACAGCATAGGCTCTCTCTCTAGAGGTGAAGCCAGTATGGGTGCTGTGGCTAGCATTGTTTTTAGCTCTTTAAACGCTGCGTCTGCCTGAGGGGTCCAGACGAACGTGTCAGATTTTTTCATGAGAGCATAGAGTGGCAGAGCTTTTTCTCCCAATCTGCTTACAAACCGGCTTAGCGATGCCAAGCTTCCGGTAAATTTTTGCACATCTTTTAACTCTCGAGGGACAGCCATTCTTTCTATTGCCCGGATTTTTACCGGATTAACTTCTATGCCCCGGCTTGATACCAGGAAACCGAGCAGCTTGCCGGCAGGGACACCGAAGGTGCATTTTGCCGAATTGAGTTTCATCCGGAACCGTCTTAGGTTATCGAATGTTTGCCGGATGTCATCGATTAAGGTGTTCTTTACCTTAGTTTTTATCACAATGTCATCCACATAGACTTGCACATTCTTTCCGATTTGATCAAACAAGCATTTTTGCATACAGCGCTGGTACGTTGCACCAGCGTTGCGCAAACCAAAAGGCATAGTGACATAGCAATAAGCCCCGTGCGGGATAATGAACGCAGTTTTTATTTGATCTTCCTTTTTCAAGGAAATTTGGTGGAAACCGGAATAGGCATCCAGGAAAGACAACAACTCACACCCAGCAGTTGAATCAATCACTTGATCGATTCGTGGTAAAGGAAAAGGATCTCTTGGGCAAGCCTTGTTTAGGTTGGTGTAGTCAATGCACATGCGCCACACCTTCGGAGCTTTTGCCTCCAGGTTCTCATCTTTCTTCTTTTCAACCATCACCGGATTGGCCAGCCACTCTGTGTGCGTGACCTCCACAATGAATCCGGCAACAAGCAGTTTGGTTACCTCTTCTCCTATGATCTTTCTTCTATCTTCAGCGAACCGGCGCAGTGGTTGTCGCACCGGCTTGGCATCTTTCCGGACGTTCAAGGAGTGCTCAGCCAGCTCCCTCGGAACACCTACCAAATCATCAGTTGACCAGGCAAAGATATTCCGATTCTCACGGAGGAAGCTGACGAGCGCGCTTTCCTATGCTTGATCAAGACCGGCACCGATACGAACGGTGCGCTCTGGGTAAGCCGGATCCAGCACGATGTCCTTTGTTTCATTTGTCGGCTTGAATGCCGGTGAGCCCATGTTTTCACTCATTGCCGCTAAGCTCAATTGCGAGGACTGAGCCAGCAATGTTGTTTGCATTCTTTTCTTTTCCTCCGCGATCACCAGCGATTCCGCTAGGTTTGATCCGGCAGATGCAGTTTCCAGTGAGACCTTATAGTTTCCCACCACAGTCAATGGTCCACGAGGTGCCGGCATCTTCATCTTGAGGTAAGCCGTATGAGTTGTGGCCATAAAGGCTGCCAACGCCGGTCTCCCCAGCAATGCATGGTAGGGACTGTCTAGATCCACCACCTCAAACTCAACATTTTCAACCCGGCAATTGTCACGTCCTCCAAATGCCACGTCCACCCGAACTTTTCCTATCGGGGCACAGGACAAGCCAGGGACAATCCCGTGGAACGTTGTGCGCGTTGGCTGAAGCATGTTTTCTGTTATGCCCAACGTACGCATGGTGTGCTTGTACATGATGTTTATGCTGCTGCCATTGTCTATCAGCACCTTGCTGAATTTTACTCGAGCTTGCGGCCCCTTCATGATTGGGTCCACAACAAGAGCATATCCACCCGGATTCGGCATGATCTTAGGGTGATCCTTGAATGACCAGGTAATTTCCTGATTGGACCACAGCATGTACTTGGGGACTGCCGGCATCACAGCATTGACCTCCAAGGAGCGGCGGTGCACACTTTGCCTGTCTGTTGGCTCAGTGACAAAGACAACACAGCTCAGATGCGGATCTTCGTAGACATTCCGGCCTAAAGGTGCCGGTGGAGGTGGTTGATCACCTTGCTCCACCCGGTTAACCTGCTGGTACTGCTGCCGGTTTGGCTGCACCGGTAAGGCGTTTGCCCAGGTAAGTGGCGGTGGTGGTGGTAGCTGTTGTTGCCGCGGCATGTCTTGTGGTGGCTGCGCGTCTTTTACCGTTCCTTTTTGCATCAAGCACTTGGTCCAGGTACAATCCTTCGTCAGATGGTTTGACGGGTGTGCCGGATTCGGTGTGTGCCACCGGCAAGGTTGGTCCATGGCAGCTTCCATGGTGTATTTTGCGGGTTCTTGCCAGTTTCTTTTCTGGACCCAGGGTTTCTTTTCCACCCATTGTTTCTTAGGACCCGCCCATGGCTGCGATCCGGTTTTTTGCCTCTGACTGCCGCTGGCCTCAGAGTTTTCCTGCACAGCAGCAACTTGCTGCGGACCGTACCTTCGATCCGGAAAATCTTCCCTTCTTTTGTTATTCCTGTTGTCCCGGTGTTGCTCGTGGCGCAGCTGTTCCGGCTCAGGTTGCACTGCCGGCTGCGTTGGGTCTCCCAATGCATAGCTATCCGCCACACGTATCATCTCTGCCAACGTTGTCGGCATGTTCCGCTGCAACTTTTGCCACAACGGTGAACCTCTTCTGCATCCACTGCTAAACCAAGCAATGGCCTGTGCCTCGATTACCCCTTCACATGAGTTCCTTGTAGTGTTCCACCGGGCCAGATAATCCCGGTCTGTTTCGTTCGGGCGCTGCACGCACAGAGCAAGTTGCTGCGGCCTGTTTGGCCTCTGATAGGTGCTGCTGAAATTGCTCACAAAAGCCTCCTCAAAATCCAGCCAGCCATTTATGCTTCCTGCCGGCAAGTTGTTTAGCCAGATTCTTGCCGGTCCAACCAAAAACGATGGCATGATCCTTACGGCCCAACGCCGGTTTCCTCCTCCTGCTACGGTTCCTCCACCGCCTGCGACGTATACCGCAGTCACGTAGTCCGCGAGCCAATCTTCCGGCTTCGTGGTGCCATCGTATGTCTTTGTGTCACGGGGCAACATAAAGTTGCGAACTGGTGGTTTTTCTTTCATGATCCTTGGGCCAAAGCACTTTGGACCTGGAGGACCTTCCTCCTCGATCATTTCCGACAAGTACACTCTATCCAGACGGTGCCTTGCATCCCGTTCCGGTAAGTATCTCTCTCCCAGGCGTTCTCCCAATGGGTTCCGGTATGCTACCGGTCTTGCAGAATCGGCTTCATCGTAACATTCCGGTACCGCGGCCCTTGCCTGCCGGTACCTTGGGGGATCCATTTCCTCCTCATCGTACGCTGCCCTTGCAGCTCGATAGTTTTGCCCGGTCTCATATCTACCGGCATGATTGTTTCCGGCATAGCCGCCTCTGGCGTAGCCTCGCTCTGCCCCTTGGCCTTTTCTACCGGCATCATGTTGCCCGGCTTGTTGCTTTCCGGCAAGAACCGGATCGTACACAGTCATCTGCTGCGCATTCACCTCTTTTTCTCTTCTTCTGTCCGGATGGGGGGACGAAGCCTGCCCATGGGACTTGCTACCGGCATTCTTTGTCGAACGCGCGGATTTTGAGGCCGCTGCCTTGTTCAGCTTAGCCAGCTGCTCAGCATTTTGCTGCTCAATAGTTTCCAGCAGCTCTCTAACACGCTCTTGCTGTTTTGCCAAAGCATCTCCGGAAAGCGACTCGCATAGCTCTACCGCAGCTTTAGCAGCTTTTATAGTTTTATCCGGGCTGCTATACTTAGGTTTTTCCACGATGCTAACAGATGCAGAGGCACTCTTGCCGGTAAGAATTTCTTTGCGCAAATCCTGATCTAGGTTGCGAGCTTTTAGCCGGTTTTCCGGCATCCTAGCAGCATGTGCGCTAACAGAAGCAAAGCCATGGGCAGCGTTATACTCACGTACGGTTAGGTTCAGCTCGCGCTGCGCCCTGACGATGTCCTTGCCGCTCTCGAGCATCTTCTGACGCTGCGCCTCCAGCTCCGCCTGAGCCGCTGCCGGGTCGATGTTCTGCGCGATGGGGGTGGCGAGGACGTTCATCGCCGCCTGCAGCGGTGTCTCCGGTGGCGCGGACGATGCTCCCGCTGCGCCTGCGCCGCGCTCCAACGGTGGCTTAGCCGCACGGGTCGAAACCGCGCGACCAGCACCTTCAGCCGCAACCTCCTTTCCTGCACCAGCCACACCGGTCATCATTACCTCGACGCTGCCGGCGGCGCGACCAGCACAGAGCCATCTTGGCGGGTCCGGTGCTACCAGCACCGGCGAGAGGCGCTGGCGCACGGGGACGGTGCCGAAGTAGACGCGGTGGCTGCCAAACTCGATGATGCGGCCGTTCTTGGGGAAGACGCCGCCGTTGGCGAAGCAGCCCGCGTTGTCGTTGATGAAGTCCATGGCGTAGATGCGCTGCACCAACGCGGACACCGTACGCTCGCCGGAGATCTCGAGGACGCCCGCCCGAATATGAACTCCATCAAGCGCCACTTCATGCCCCACGGTGGGCGCCAACTGTCGTCGTGGTGAACGAGCAGATGCCATAGGATGGCTTAGATTGGGGCCGAATGGACGCAAGAGGATTCGGGGGAGGGTTTGTGATCAGGTGGGAAGAGATTCCGGATGGTTTCCTCAAGAACTTGGCCAAGGCCAGAGGTTGAAGAAGAAAGACACAAGGAAGAACTCCCTCTAGATCACCATGTTCATTGATTCACTCAAGTTACAAGTTCTGCCTACCTACGTTTGTGCGTGCCCGCAAGGAGGGCTGCCCCCTCTCCTTATATAGGGGAGGGTGGCTTACAGTGCAAGAAACCCTAATGGCATCTTTGACTGGACAAACTACTTTACAAGGCTACTGTACAAAGCTACTTTAATCATAGATGACACCGGGGTCTTCTTTAATCAGGGAGGCTGACGTCCTCCGGCTTCTTTCTTCGTCATCTTCTTCTTTATCGTCAGCCCTTCGTTTAAAGCTACTTTGCTTAGCTCATCTTTGTCTTCTAGCTCTGGAAAGGATCTTTGACCAGCCCTGCCGACAAGCTCATCCTTCCGGTGGCCCGGTATCTTTTCTATCCGGTTCCGGTATCCCTCCTCTGAGGATACCGGCTTAACCTGTTCAGCCAAACGCCTATCTTAGACTCCGGCATGAACATCTAACCGGTATCCTGATGGCTCAAACCATCCGGTTTGGCATGCCTTTGGCATACCGGGGGTCATCCCCCCAACACTTCTTACTATATATTGCTCCATCAACTCGAAGATTTCGGTCATCATGACGTTGATGCGGACGAAGACCATGTAAAGCCACCTCGGGAAGACACGATCTCTGGTGGACCACTGTTTTTGTGGGTCCAATTTTTCTACCCTTTGCCCACGTTGCGCAAGTGGGACGCACACGTCCTCCGATATTCCCGGCACACTCCCAGTAATTTCCTCACTCCGTAAAAAAACTTTTTACTACGTGGCCACGTGGAAAGCTCAAGATCTTCCCGTGTTCATCCAACGGCCGAGCTTCATCGTCTTCCAGGTTATAAAGGTTGTCCCCTAAGGTCATTTTTCCCCTTCTGCGCCGCACACTCCATTCTCAACTATCATTGCCCTAACTTTCTCCCTCCTTGAGCATCTCCTGCTCCTCTGCTTCGGCACCATGCCGCCCCGGACCAAGCTCACCAGGCATGCCGCCCTCGGTACTAGAGAACGCATGGAGAAGAAGAAGATCTCCGGATGGGAGAGATCCAACATCTCCGCGCAAGACCACCGCATGCTCAAGAACTTGGGCCTGTTCAAGAATGAAGATATGCGGATGCCAGGGGATGAGAGTACTCCCCATCCTCCTCAAGGTTTTCGGGTAATCTTCACTAACTTTCTCGTCCGAGGATTATCTGTTCCTGTCCATGAATTTCTCCGGGGTCTTCTTTGTATTTACGGGATTCAGCTTCATCAGCTGACCCCCAAGTCCATCCTCCACATCTCTATCTTCATCACTCTATGCGAGTGTTTCCTTGGCATCCACCCCCACTGGGGCCTGTGGAAACACATTTTCTACCTCCGCCGCAACAACTCGAAGAACGCCATTTACAATGTCGGTGGTGCTTGCATCTGTGTTCAGCCAGAAGCCGGATATTTTGACTTGAAATTCGCCGACTCCGTCCAAGGCTGGCGCAAGAAATGGCTCTATGTCAAGCACGAATCTTCGGATGAGCAAGAATATGGCCTTGCTCCTTTCGACTTGTCGGAAGACATTCAGAGGCGCAAATCCTGGGACACAGAAGCCACGACCGAAGAAGTAGCGGCCACCGAGTCCCTAATTGCTCGTATCCAGGAGCTGCAGAACACTAAAGGGGAGGAACTGTCGGGTGTGCAAATTATTGCACACTTCCTGCGGATTCGAGTACAGCCTCTTCAAGCTCGAAAGAATCCTCTTTGGCTGTACTCAGGTGCTGAAGATGCCGACAGGGTTTCCAAAGATCTTTCTTTGAAGGACTTGGAGAAGCTAGTATGCCGCTTCACCTCTTTGAGCAAGAAAAGTGGCATTCCCTCCTCCTGTCACGTCGAACCATTCAGTGGTGTCCATGCCCTTCCAGCTGTAAGTTACTTTTCCTCGAGTTAAACCATTCTTATTAGTCCACTAAATTTGCACTTACTAACTCGCTTTTTCTTTATGCAGAAACACCAGTCTCTTTCTTCTCTTCCTCCCCTTCCCGAAGGTGGAGATGAACCTGAGTGAGCCATCGTTAATGATGACTCGCAAGAAACTTCCGTTTTCGAGAGCGAACCCGCAGAATCTGAAAAGAGTGCGGGTTCCTCTGACAGAATTTCAGAATCAGATCAAGTTTCTGGTTCCTCCCGATCAAACTCTCCTCCTCCTGCGGCTTCTCCAGATAAGCGCAAGAGGAAGAGAAATCCTGACGAAGATTCCGGCGAATCCAAACTTTCTGAACCAGCTGCCGAAGAATCTACTCCCAAAGGACAAGAAAACTTCGACCCCTTCACTGCTGCTGGTGACGTCAGCTCGTAAGTCTATCTTTACCTTCCAACTATCTTGACTTGTATTTTATTTTGTGTACTGAATGCTGATGTGTGAACAGAGATGACGCAGAATTGTTGGAACTCGAAGCTCCTAGACCAGCAAATACGAGCACATCCTGCACGCTGGTTCTTTCCGAGGAAACACATGTTGCCCCGGAATCTTCGGTTCCAACACATGTTGCTCCCGAAGCTCCGGCTCCGGTACACAGCCCCCGAGCGTTGAAGAAGAAAAAGGCTAGGACTGTCGTGTCTAGAAAAGAAGAAATTATCACTGGGAGTTTATTGACTCATCTTCTTAATGATGCAAGATACCTTTTCCTTTCTCGTCTTTTTTGTTATTTGCTCGGGAGATATTCCAATTTTCTGACATTGTTTTTTTCGCTTATCGACTATTTTTACAGCCCTTTATGAAGGAGATGGTCGATATAGGCTCCCATTTTATCGAGTTCCGTGATGAAGCTGATTCTCTGAGGGGTAAACTTCTTATTGCGCATATCACTATATATTGTTTTTCTTTTCATTTTTATCTGGTATCCTGATCCCTTCTTTCTTTTCAGAGGCGTTGCTTCTTGCTGAGGAGCGCGCCAATGACTTGGAGAAAAAACTTAAGGCCAGCGAGAAGGCTCGCAAAAAGGCTGAAAAAGAAGTTGCTGGTGTCGAAGACCTTCGAGAAAGACTTCACGCCGCTGAAAATGCCTTGAGCATCAGGGAAACAGAGATCGCCCAACGGGAAGCCGATGTAATTGCGCGCTTCGAGACGCAATCCGCCAGATTTTCGAGTAATACTATCTTTCCCTTCTCTACCCTTTTTACTTGCATGTCCATGCCGTTGTCATATCTATATTGATAAAATGTATCTCTTCCTCAGCAGAAAAAATTGGTGAGCATTATACCAGGAACCAGGAGTTAGATGAAGATCGTCTCCTGGATACTCTCACCGTCCTGGAGTTGAACTATGGCTTAGCGCGCGATTGCTTGAAGTTAGCGCGGACTGCGCTTGAACGCATCTTCCCGCATTTCTTCCCAAAGGCTGTGCTGCCCTCGAAGTTTGACCAACTCGCCAGATACTTCCATGGACAACCTGATCTAGCTTTGGCGCATCGCCAAGCGAGCTTGAAAATTGGAGTCGAAGGCACAGTTGCTCTCGTGGCGGCCAGTGGCGAGAAAATCGACTAGGCTAAAGTTGCTGCTGTCAAAGGTTTAAACAGCGAGAAGTGGAAAGCCTTGATAAAAGATGCCAAGGTCTACTCGAGGAAACTTATTGCTATCCTTGACCCAAGGTCTTCTGCTTCTGCTAGCACTGCCCAAACGGAGGTCAAGTAGACAAACTTGTACTCCTTTTTCTTTGTAGATATTTTTTACCTTTTGTTGCTCTCGAACATTTATGTAAGCGCCTTATGAGCCACGTATTTTGAAAACTCCTTTGGGAGAACCGAGCGGTCCGCGCATCATTCGTCCAGACGCATCTGAGGCGCATATTTGAACCGCGTTTGCGTCTCAGCGGACAACCCGGTCACTATACGTCGGGCTGCTGGGTTAGGATGCAGACGCATATTATGACCGTCCAAACCCAAATGGACGTGCATCGGACCGCTGGAGATCTGTTGCGGCAGGCATGATTTGGATACTTGAGCCATGGCATTTTGACTAGATAAAAAAGCAGGCAGAGAGGACATTGTGGAGGCGCCGTGCTTTGTCACCTCCCAAGCAAAGACCATGTGATTGACTTGACTGAACTGAGAAGAGGCATCGAGGGGCACCCCGGCGTGGCTTTTAACGGAAGTGGCCTATGTACAACGGTCTGTATGGTACATGCCTGTGTAGCCTGGTGTTAAGATCAGCCGAAGAGACGCGGGGCCATGCATCTGAACCTACAGCTGCTGGTTTCCGGTTTTGGAGTTGCTACATTGTGCGTGTCGCACATGCACGACAGGTCGTGTTGATGGATGGTGTGCACTCGTTTTAAGTCATCGGCGCACATCTGAACCTACAGCTGTGCCACCCAATATACAACACACTATACAAACTTTGGAAAACCTTGGTACAGCAAACACGGTATGATAATACAACTACTGCACACATCACGGCACAAAACGTGTGTTGGAGATACCGAGCTATGTGTAGCTCGGCCTCCAAAGAGGGTTTTCGGCTGCTCTAGGCCAATTTCCACTCTCTCACTCTTTCTCACTCCCTAAGGCTCACTGATCAGAGCACTGCTGATAGGGCAAAGGTGTCCAATCACTAGTAGAAAAAAGGCCTTCCATACGAGAGACTGCATATATGGGACCGGGCGGCATGTGAGCTTTGATATCCAGCCAATGGTTGGTGCTCGCGATGCGCGCGTCAATAATGGTGTGAACCCAGCGTATTAGCAGAAACAAGCGAATACATGACCGATACGGTGGCAGGGAGTGGGGTCGTACCGTGCGCCGTCAGGGGATGGCCCGTTACACGGACGAGGTGCAGTGCGGGACGACATGAGTGTTCCCTGGTAAATCCAACTTTTTAACCTTTCCACGGAAGCAATAAGTAAGTACTCCCACCGGACCGCACCAGGCACCCATCCACCATACCCCAATTCTCCAGCGCCCTGTCCAGGAACCAGTCAACGCCGCTCGCCGCCGAACGGCTCCTGGTCACCACAGGGCACCGAGAAAATTGCAGCTAGAAACAGATCCGGAAGCATCCTTAGTGATAGTAGGATGGATCGTGAGATGCCTCCACTAAATGCTACGGGTGCGGAAGATCTACCGCCGGCGGCCAGGGAGACGACGTTGGATTCGAGCCAGGGGTCAACCAGCCCCTCGGTGGCGGCCGCCAGCCCGCTTCTAGTTCACGACGGATGCGGGGCGGCCCAGACCTTAACGCCGGCCGCACCTTGCTTCCAGTTCTCGCCAGACGATGCGGGTTCTCAGGCAAGGGCGCCGGTGCTGGCTGAATCAGGCGTTGTGCCTGGTGAGCCGCCTGAAGATGCCCATATCGAGCCGGCGGCCTCGGCCTGTGGTGGCTTGGCGAGCTGTGCCCGAAGCAGCGCCAGCTGCCTAGAACCCGGATTTGGAGGCGAGCAGTCCATGCTCACCTCCGACTCCATGGAAGCTGCACCTGATCAATCGGTCCTCGTCGGCGGCGCGTATGGCGTTGCTGGGGCACCTGATCGGTCAACAAATTTCGGCTGGAAGCGACGGTGAGTCCACCTGCAGTTCGACTAATTATTAGCCAGCCGGTTATATACTTTCGTAGTATTTTGCTTGGCTTAAAAATCCACGCTGCGTAGCTCTGCATAGTTTCCAGGGAAATTAGTTTAGAATCACAACCCCATTCGCGCACCACGCTTCCTTGGCAATGTAGTCTGGCCACGCATCTTTGGCAAAGTACTCTGGCCAAATTCATTTCTTGATAGTAATTACTGTTCACATCAGACAACGTAGTTGTAGCTTCGCAAAAAATCAAGTGAAAAAATGGAACACACAAGATGCATACTTTTTTGCCATCGTTCGATGTAGACAGAGAGGAAGGCTCGTCCAGTTAGTTCGTTCCGTGACATCCGTGTGCACATTCAGTAATTGAACTAGCGTTTTTGGGCGGCTGGTCTGAATCATCGCAGTCATCTAAATTCAGAGGACAGTATTCTTAGACGGGGGAGTAGCAATGCAAACAGAGCTTGGCTCTGGTGGTTAGGTCCCTTGTGGTGGAACCAGCCCACCCAGGTTCAAGTCCTAGACTTGACATGGGTGTTTGCATTTACCTGGATTTATTCCAGGATTTAACCGGCGCTATGCTTTCAGTGGTAGGTGACGTGCCCGTCAACAGCGAGGCGCCAGTGGTGACTTCGTCAACTTCAAGATATGCCGGCTCAGTCTCTCGGAGGTGCTCATAGGGGTAGGGTGTGCGTGCGTGCGTTCATAGGGGTGTTTGTACGTGCGTGTTTGTGAGCGTCTGCGTTGTACTGTGTTCTCAAAAAAAAAAAAGACGGGGGAGTAGCAATCGTTGGTGCAGACACGGGATATCTTTGTAAGGTCATTGTTGCCAGATGATACCGATTGCTAGATCTTGTCAAAGGGATAACATGATATGGTTGCTGTGTGAAATTCAAGGACATACTGAGTTTTTGATGCATGTGTTTATTGATGTGCAGGCCTAGAGGGCCACCTGTTCCGGATGAGCGCCCTCCATCCGTCGGCAGGGTGCCCGCTCTCGAATCCTCGTTGCATGGCTTCGCCAATAGGCAGTCGGAAGTGATAGTCAATCCAACAATGGGAACTGTATTTGACTCGCTTCCTGAAGCTTACGAGTTTTACAACCTCTATTCCTGGGAGAGTGGCTTTGGTATTAGATATGGAAAGAGCAGGCAGAATGTTCGCGGCTCCAAGTGCATGCACGAGATAGTGTGCGGCAGTGCGGTAAGCACAACTATACCTGCGTGATCCCTATTTTTTGCAATGTAAAGGCCAAAACACGGTGAAAATGAATCAGCTTGATGTTTGTGTGAATATGCTTTTATTTGTTGGTTGTTGCGTCAGATATTGTAACTATACCTGCGTGTTGGGGTCGCCGGCAAAGCATCCGCTACTTGATTGGTTCTGATTCTCTGAAGTAACTCAATACGAAAATTCGATATAATTTGAAATCTAGAATGACGCTGTAAAACAGTAATTCTTACTAAATTTGAGAAGGAATTTATACAAGAATTACTCGGATCTAAACCTTTAAAATATTCAACATAGACCTAACTTACTGGCCGTCGGTTCGTGTGCGTGGCAGGCACTGCTTGTTGTAGTTCCTCGCATTTGCCGTCTGCGCCCGTGATATCCGACGCCATCCACCCCCCCCCCCCCCCCCCCCCCCCGCCCCCCCGCGCAAGAATTCATTGCGGATCGGGCGGTGCGTCAGTGCGGCGGGCGGTGCATGAACTTGGATGAGGCGATTTGCCCGCTCTGACAGCCTTTACCGATGAGCCTCGATCAAGTGTCGCAACGCTTGCTGCCAACGCGTCAGCGTAGGAGACGGGCGCCACCTCATGGAGACAGAGCGACATGTTGGGCTCCGACGCTTACAGGGGCGCAAGGGTGCGAGACCGAACACCATAACACCTGATATTAGGACTAATCCTAGCCCTAAACCTAACACACCCGTAACCATAACAGTAAACTTAACCCCCCAAACCTAAACCTACCCCTTAACCTGAACCCTACCCCCAACACTACACATAGTACCGGCAATAACCGCACACGGTTTACTTGTATGATAAATATGAGCGGCCGATGATCAGACATACCAAAATGTTTCTGCGAGCTACTACAGACGAACACCGGCCGATGATCAGACATACCAAAAGGGTTGTATCTACTTTGATTACCAGAAAATCCGAACGTTATACAGTGCGGGCATCCTGTACAATCGCTCAACGGTCGACTAAGTCAGCTACGGATGCCGTGCGCATTCAGTGCATGCCTGCTGCATGCGTCCTTGCTGTCCTGCTTCCAGTCCGAAATACGCTATATATCCTTGAAACCATGTACAAATACGCTGGCACTAGCTACTCAATGCCCGAATCTCATCGCGTCTACGGCCGTCGACACTAGTGGAAACAGGGCCTTTTGCACCGGTTGGTAATAGCCATATGCACCGGTTGGCCAACCGGTGCAAACCATCCGGTGCAAAAGCCCCCCCCCCCTTTTGCACCGGTTCACTTACGAACCGGTGCTAAAGGGGTCACCACGTGGCCGGTTGTGGGGCGCTCGGCGGGGGAGCTTTTGCACCGGTTCGTAATACGAACCGGTGCAAAAGGGTTGTGCCGTGGCAGCATTTTAGTCTGCCGCGGCAGGGAATTGCACTAAAACGCTGCCGCGGCAGTCTGCCGCGGCAGGGAATTGCACTAAAACGCTGCCGCGGCAGAGACTCTGCCCCATTCGAAACACGGTATAATATTAATGCAGACAATTCAAATATATATATATATATAGGAAACCATTATATTACATATATCGATCAAAGTGACACACGTTCATGCATATATATATGTCTACATCAACTTTCAAAATAATTTCTATTCAATGTTGGATGTCGGGCACATAGTGTTCTCCGTCTGGAGCTATAACTTGCTCAAGTAAGAATCCCGCCAGTTCTTCTTGAATTGCCCGTACACGCTCGGTTGCTAGAAGACCGTCCCGCAACCGTTGGATCTAATAATTTCAAGAAGGTACGGTGGTCAGTATATATATATATGTGTATGTGAATGAAACACAAGGTGATAAAATAAAGTTATGAATGTTGTTTACGTACATCAAGTTGTTCCAAAATTTTGGTCATATGGTGGGTATTCTGGCGAATGAACTCGCAAACGTAGAACCCGCATAAATTATTCCCGTCCTCTTGCCTCAAGCACTTTACGAGAACAAAGTTCAATCAAATAATAATCAAGGATGATAATAATGGTATTGAAACTAGAATCAAAGAGATGCGCGACCTAGCTAGTACTTACCCGTACAGGTTTTATTCGAAGCTCTTTATTCTGTAAACCCGGAGACTTGTTCGCGAACCGTGTCCAAGCCTTCTGGAGGATATCAGCCATGTCCCCCCACGCCTCAAGGGGTTTACTCTTCGAGTCCATGACTTCTACTACTCCGGTGTCGGGTTCAATGACTAGCAGGATATAGTGAAACCTGCGGACACATATATATATGCATAACTCATCAATTACACTTAACACATGGAGTAAGCGAAAAAAAATTAATGTGTGAAGACAGTAACACTCACGCGAAGTTGTAAGGAAATAGTATTGCCCTTTTGTATGAGTTTTTCCTTAAGGCATATACCAAGTTATTCTCCGTGTCCTTGGGAGAGTTGTCGACAGTATACCCATTCACGGTATATGGGTCAATGAACCCAAGATCATAGATTTGCCCCTTGCGGCATTCACGGATCTTCATTCTGCATAATATAGTGAGAGTATAGTTATATGCATGCAATGGACGAGCCGCGGTAGAGACTTAATTACATAAATAATACTTACAGACAGTAGGCACTGAGCAGAGATTTGTCGAGGGCGTCTTGATTGAATAACTGAAATAATTCACAAAATTCGATGTTCATCACGTCAGTTCGCCCGTAGTGCTCATCTTTGATTGCCACCATGATCCGATTCGACCGTCCTTACATGCATCCAAGTACCAATTATGCAGTCTTCGCAGCTTGTGTCGATAGATTAGGCAACTCCTCAGCTCTGACCAGAGATTGCCCGTACTTGTACTGGTATGCTATTTGGACATCATCCGTCTGAATGAATTCGAGGCGGCTTAAGTACTCGGGAATACTCATATTGTTCGCATCTGCCTCGTCTTTGTATAGTGCTACCAACGTCGGATCAATGCAGTCTATGATATTGGGATACACATTGAGCGGGGGGCACGAGTTTTTCTGGGTTCCAAGCTGGGGAACTTGTTTCCCTTCTTCCTTACTTTTTTTCCACCGCTCTTTTGCTACCACATTTGACTTGCGAATAGACCGGTCATAGTTCGATGAAAGACTTGGCTCAGGTTGATGAAGGTTCTTCAGCAGTTTCAACTTCTTTTCCTTGGATATAGCTGGCTCGGGCTCAGCCGGGGCTTTTTCTTGCCAAACATGGATTTCATGTATTGTTCCTTTGCGATCTTGGCATTTTCCTCAACTGTATAGTCATAAGGTCTCTTGGGAGGAACCTTAGGCACTCTTGGGAGGGGCTCTTGTTTGCGTTTCGGTGATCGGTTACGACTCATTGCCGTAGCGGTCCGCTTTTTGCTCTTAGACTGAGTGGAGGCCTGCGGCGGCGGAGAAGGCTCACGCGGCGGCGGAGAAGGCTCACGCGCCGGCGGAGAAGGCTCACGCGCCGGCGGAGAAGGCTGACGCACCGGAGACGGCTGCATCGGTGGAGAATGCTGGCTCGGTGGAGACCTTGTTGGCGCCTTCCAACCCGGAATCACAATGAATTCCTTTCGCCATAGAACTGTAGTGTTCTTGGCTTCTCCCAGCTCTAGCAAATCCCCTTCACCGGCAGGGTGGTCAAGCCTCAGCGGCCCATACCCATCCATAACTTGATCCACCCCGGCAACAGCGTAGCCATGTGGAACCGGTTTGAAGTGGTATCTTTGATCAGGTACTGGCGGCAAGACATAGCCGATCGCCGCCTTGAGCGTTAAGTAGCCCATCGTTTTGAAATGTAGCTCACAAGGTGTCGACTCTGTGATATAATCCACAGGGTAGCGAGGAGCCATCTGCGGATCCACAGGGGAGGGAGGAGCCATATGCGGATCCACAGGGGAGGGAGGAGCCATATGTGGATCCACATCTGCATCATTACCCGGCAGCTCCGTGGAAGCCACGATGCTTTTCCGCTGAGATCCCTGGCCGGTAGCATCGAATGCAACTTCTTCTATCTGCGGATTAGCTTGAGGATGGGTGACTGAGCCTGACATTATCATCCTCACTTGCTCCTCTAGCTTAGCAACGCGTTCTTGAACCACATCCTTTTTCCTCTGACGGCTTCTATCGGGATATTTCTTCGTTTCTGCAGGAAACCCAATACACCACGGCTTGCCACCTGGTATGGTTCGTGTTCGTCCTGGGTGTTCAGGATTCCCAAGGGCACGTGTGAGCTGGTCCTTCTCTCTTTCGGGACGGAACTTCCCATCTTCAACTTCCTTTGCAACATTTCTAAAGGCTTCGATGGGAAGTGGGTTTTCCTGATGTCTTGGTGTATATATACAGTGCCCTTGTGCGTCCAACGTGCCCCCATGCGCGTAAAACCAATCCCTTGACCGCTGGTTCCATTTCAGTACCTCTGGCTGGATCCCCTTTTCAATTAGGTCGTTCTCCCATTTCTCCCACTTAGGCCTGCCAGCCTTGTAGCCTCCTCGCCCCATGGTATGGAAGTACATCTTATTAGCAGCATTTTGAGTGTTGGTGGCTGACCTTTTCTTTGCCATCTCCGATGTCTTGTACTTCACAAATGCCTCCCAGTGGTCTTTTATCTTCTCATAGGGGCCATTGAAATCCGGAGTCTTATTTTTCTTGATAAAGAAGTTGTCCAATTTCTTCTTGTAGTCGTTGAACTGTACTGCCATCTTCTTAAGAGCCCACTTCTTGACTCTTCGCTGTACGCTATTCAGCTCGGGATCCTCAGGGTCTGGCCTGTCATTCTCACTATCAGAGTCAGCTGGCTCCGGTAAGATGAAATTTACCAGGAGCTTCCTAAACATCAGATTTTTGGATCTCGTGTCGACATAAGTAACTCCTTCGTCCCCCTTTGCAGGTTTCTTCCATTCTTGAGTGGTGATCGGGATGGTGTCCCTAACAATAACTCCGCATTGAATTACAAACTTTTTTGCGTGAGCCTTGGGAGAAATTGGTTCGCCATCTACATCGATTTTCGTGATGGTGCACCTTTCATGGTCTTCCATCTTTCTGGCCGCGCCTCGTTTAGTTCTGCCAGTAGAGTTTGTTGATCAGGAGGTCTAAAAGAAGAAACAACGTTAATATATGTATATGCACAAATCTCGAGGCTTGGTTAATTAATATATATACACCTCGGCGGCGTGAGCTTCTCCCTCGGAGTCGTCACCTTCTCCCTCACCGGAGCGATCTCCACGGTGGTCTTGCTCATCTCCCTCACCGGAGCCGTCTCCACGGGTTCGCTCGTCTCCCTCGCCAGATTGATTTAGGTAAAGAGAGGTGATATCGTCATCATCACGGATAATCTCCTCGACGAGGTATTCTTTTTCTAGGTCTCGTTCCATAGTTTCTGCAAAGACTTACAAGTTATTCTAATGCTATAAACACAACGAAGCAGTAATTAAGAATAATGCTCAATACATGATCAAATATTAGAGTTACACATATATATAGGTACTAATTAAGGATAATGCTCAAATACATAATCAAAGATCTGAGTTACACATATAGCTCGATCGAGTCCATTTTTATTTAACCCTAATACATCACTAGAACCTCTCAACGGCGCGGACCGGGTCCTGAGCTGCGCCGGCTGAACACCCAAAGCGACGGAACAATAACAGGATCATAGCTAATGTGAGATCCCTGCATAACTGACCATCTGCCACTATACCTGGTGTCTAACGCATACAGGTAACGGCGAACGTGCTCGTCCTCCTCTCTAATACGCTGAGCTACCACCTCCTGCGGCGCCGGCTCCCTCTGAAACGACCGTGGCCCACGCGACCTCCACCATAGAATATCCGGGTCGACGACGGGACCCGGATTCCGCACCAAGGTGCGCGCACCGGAAGATAACACCTCCCAGTGCCACCCCGGCGGAGCCCAGTCCCGGACCGACCCCATCTCCCGCATCTGCTCCAGAATGGTCCTAGCTCCAGGACGCGGCGGGCGCGGCATCGTATGCAAACTAACACATACAATTTTCTAACTTATGAATATGAATAAAGTACTTATGAATATGAATAAAGTACTTATGAATTTTTTTGTAAAGTACTTATGAATAAAGTACTTATGAATACGAATAAAGTACTTATGAAAAAAATTGGAACTTTCTAACTAAATTTTCTAACTAAATAGACCTAACTAAATTTTCTAACTAAATAAACCTAACTAAATTTTCTAACTACATAAAACCTAACTAAATTTTCTAACTAAAATCTAACTAATTTTCTAACTAAATTTTCTAACTAAAATCTAACTAATATTACTAACAAAAAAATTCTAACTAATATTACTAACAAAAAAATTGTAACTTTCTAACTAAATAAACCTAACTAAATTTTCTAACTAATATTTTCTAACTAAATTTTTCTAACTAAATCTAACTAAATTTTCTAACTAAAATTTCCTAACTAATTAAATATAACTAAATTATCTAACTAAAATTTCCTAACTAAAATTTTATCTAACTTAATTATCTAACTAAATCTAACTAATAAAAGAAAAAAAGGAGAAGATGGCCGGCGGCGTCCTCACCTTTGCCGGCCGGGCTGGAGAAGAGGCCGGCGGTGGAGGCGGGCGGCGCGGGAGGAGGAGGCGACGGGTGGGCGGAAGGAGGAGGCGGCAGCGGGAGCAGGCAGCGGCAGGCTGAGGAGGGGCCGGCGGCGCGGATGAGCAGAGGAGGCCGGCCGGAGGGGCTGTGTGTGGCGCGGGAGAGGAGGAGGCGCGTGGGTGGACGGAGGAGGAGGCGGCGGCGCGGGCGGGCGGTGGCGCGGGCGCCGGCGTGGGAGGCGGGCAGACGGTGGCCGGCGTGCACAATTTTGGCAGCCTGCCGGCGTCCAACTCTCCTCGCGCGAATTGGGGAAGAAGAGGGTGGGCGCGCGACAGTTATAGTCGGGACCTTTTGCACCGGTTCGTGGCTGGAACCGGTGCAAAAGACCCTTTTGCACCGGTTCCAGCTACGAACCGGTGCAAAAGGTCAAAATTTTGGCTGAATTTTTTTGCCTTCTTCCCGCCTTTTTTCTCTGTTTCGTGCGGGATCGAGTTCCCACCACGACGCTGCGCGGGTTCCCGCCACGACGCCGCGCGGGATATTTCCCGCGCCCCGCGACGCCGTGCGGGATATTTTCCCGCCACGACGCGCAGCGCGGAGATTTCCCGCCTACACGCCCTCTATAAATATTACGCCCCCATCTCTCCCATTTCACTCATCACAGAACCCTAGCCTATTGCACTATGCCCCCAAAGCCGCACCCGCCGCCGGTGGAGGTGGACCCGCAGCTCGCGGAGATAGAGGAGTGGGAGGAGCTGCAGCAGCAGCTGCTGCGGCAGGAGGCGGCGGCCAGGAGGGCAGCAGCGGATGAGGTGGACCCTCAACTCGCGGAGATAGAGGAGTGGGAGGAGGCGGCGCTAGCGGCTACCATAGAAGCATTTGAGAGGCAGAGTCTCCAGGAGCTGCATAAGCGGCCGCGTGTGGCGGATCTGGATAGTGAGGAGATGCATAAGCGTCGTCGTGAGGAGGAGCTGCGGCAGGAGGCGGCAGCCAGGAGGGCAGCAGCGGATGCGCGGAAGAACTAGTAGAAGTTGTTATTTTAGTTTAAATTTAGTTAATGTTAAATTTCAATAAAGCCGTGTTGTCGTTGTTTTAGGTTTAGTTAACGTATCTTGTTAAATTTCAATAAAGTCGTTGTCGTTAGTTTATATACCCCTTTTATCCCGGTTCCTGGCTTGAACCGGTGCTAAAGATGGTGATACCCCTTTTATCCCGGTTCCTGGCTTGAACCGGTGCTAAAGATGGTGGATTAGTTTATATACCCCTTTTATTCCGGTTCCTGGCTGGAACCGGTGCTAAAGATGGTGGATTAGTTTATATACCCCTTTTATCCCGGTTCCTGGCTGGAACCGGTGCTAAAGATGGGGGGGCTAAATCTGGGGGAGGCTTATCTGGTGTTTGCCTTATCTGGGGTGGCCTCATCTGGGGGGGGGGGGGATTATCTAGAGGCACATTGCTATATATAGCCCCTCCGGGGAGAGTCCCGCTCGGAAGCTGCTAGTATACACCCAACAACATCTCCTCTAACAGTATTGGGGAAAGGGTTGGAAAATCTCCCGTGGCGCAACTTCTCGAAGATATCGTTGGTGCACACGCCCTACGACATCTTCGGAAGTTGCGCCTCGGAAAAATTTCCCTGCAAGCCCGTGAACGACTCTATAAATATGGTACAAAAAGCCAACCCATCTCCACTCACAACATGCTATTTCAATGTTGCACACATGTGTATCTTGGGATGTCTTACAATGTTGCAGGAGGAAGTTTTCCTTTTCATCGCACGAAAAATCCATTTTCCATTTTCGAGGTGCCGAATCGGCAGGAGGCCGGCCAGATTATGATCGCTTCGACCGTAACCATGGAGCATCTTCAGCATTTAACGCGATGGTTGGGTCAATGTTCACTATGAACGGCGGAATTTCAGCAAACTTATTATAATCTTCTGACATGTCTGTCTTGTCCTCGACTCCCACGATGGTTCTTTTACCTGAAAGAACTATGTGACGCTTTGGCTCATCGGATGAGCTCGTTTCCTTATGTTTTCTTTTCTTCGGTCTGAAGGACATGTCCTTCACATAGAAAACCTGAGCCACATCATTGGCTAGGACGAATGGTTCGTCTCTGTAACCAAGATTGTTGAGATCCACTGTTGTCATTCCGTACAGCTGGTCTACCTTTACCCCTTTTCCATCCAGCTTGAACCATTTGCACCGAAATAAAGGGACCTTAATAGAAGGTCCATAGTCAAGTTCCCATATCTCCTCTATGTAACCATAATATGTGTCCTTTTCCCCACTGCTAGTGTTTGTTGCATCAATGCGGACACCACTGTTTTGGTTGGTGCTCTTTTTATCTTGGGCGAACGTGTAGAAGATATTTCCATTTATCTCATACCCCTGGAAAGTCAGTACAGTCGAAGATGGTGACCCGGCCAACAAGTACAACTGATCTCCAATATCGTTGTTATTAATGAGATGTGCTCGGAGCCAACCGCCGAATGTCTGCATATGTTTATGTGTAATCCAGTCTTCGATCGCCCGGATGTTGGGAGCGTACAATATTCTTGTGTTCACTGATATACGGGGCCACCAAGGTGGAACTTTGTAGAACTGTGTAGTGTGCTTGAGTGAAAGAAATCCCGTCCCTACATATCATTGATTTCCTTCCTAGCATGCCTTTTCCACTTAGTCGACCCTCATGTCGCGATTCAGGAACACCAATCGACTTAAGGTCAGGAATAAAGTCAACACAGAACTCAATGACCTCCTCTGTTCCATAGCCCTTGGAGATGCTTCCTTCTGGCCTAGCACGGTTATGAACATATTTCTTTAAGACCCCCATGAACCTCTCGAAGGGGAACATATTGTGTAGAAAGACAGGACCGAGGATGGCAATCTCTTCGACAAGGTGAACCAGGAGATGCGTCATAATATTGAAGAAAGATGGTGGAAACACCAACTCAAAACTAACAAGACATTGCACCACATCCTTCTGTAACCTTGGAAGACTAGCTGGATCGATTACCTTCTGAGATATTGCATTAAGGAATGCACATAGCTTCACAATGGGTATTCGAACATTTTCTGGCAGAAGCCCCCTCAGTGCAACCGGAAGCAACTGCGTCATAATAATGTGGCAGTCATGCGACTTCAGGTTTTGGAATTTTTTTCTCCGCCATATTTACAATTCCCTTTATATTTGATGAGAATCCAAACGGTACCTTGATACTGTAAAGGACTTCAAAAAAGATATCCTTCTCTTCTTTGGTAAGAGCGTAGCTGGCAGGACTTAAGCGACTCTCTGTATCCGTCTTGTAATTCTGTTCTTGCTTGTTTTTTGGGACTTTCATATGATACTGGTCCTCCCGTGCTTCTGGTGTATCTTTTGTCTTCCCATACACGCCTAAGAAGCCTAGCAGGTTCACGCAAAGATTCTTCGTCACGTGCATCACGTCGATTGAAGAGCGGACCTCTAGGACTTTCCAATAGGGTAGATCCCAAAATAGAGATTTTTTCTTCCACATGGGTGCGTGTCCGGTAACGACGTCATTCGGAACAGATTGACCGCCAGGACCCTTTCCAAAGATTACTTTTATGTCCTTGACCATATCAAGTAAAGCATCACCGGTACGGAGTTCAGGCTTCACCCGGTGATCTGCCTCACTTCCGAAATGATTGCCTTTCTTTCTGACGGGGTGCCTCTTTGGAAGAAATCGACGATGCCCCAGGTACACAACCTTCTTACATTTATTCAAATATGCACCTTCGGTCTCATCTAAACAGTGCGTGCATGCATTGTATCCCTTGTTTGTCTGTCCTGAAAGGTTACTAAGAGCAGGCCAATCATTGATGGTCACGAAAAGCAACGCTCGTAGGTTAAATGACTCCTGTTTGTACTCATCCCATGCATGTACACCTGGTTTGCTCCACAACTGTAAGAGTTCTTCAAATAATGGTCGTAGGTACACATCAATATCGTTGCCGGGTTGCTTTGGGCCTTGGATGAGCACTGGCATCATAATGAACTTCCGCTTCATGCACAACCAAGGCGGAAGGTTATAGATACATAGAGTTACAGGCCAGGTGCTATGACTGCAGCTCTGCTCCCCAAAAGGATTCATTCCATCTGTACTTAGGCCAAACCTTAAGTTCCTCGCGTCATCTGCAAAGTCCGGGAACTCTCTATCGATTGTCCTCCACTGCGACCCATCAGCGGGGTGTCTCAGCATCTCGTCTTTCTTACGGTCTTCTTTGTGCCATCGCAACAACCTGGCATGCTCTTTATTTCTGAACAGACGTTTCAACCGTGGTATTATAGGAGCATACCACATAACCTTGGCAGGAACCCTCTTCCTAGGGGGCTCGCCCTCAACATCACCAGGGTCATCTCGCCTGATCTTATACCGAAGTGCAGTGCATACCGGGCATTTTTCCAAATTTTCGTACTCAGCGCGGTAGAGGATGCAGTCATTAATGCATGCATGTATCTTCAGCACCTCTAATCCTAGAGGGCGAAGAACCTTCTTTGCTTCGTACGTACTTTGTCGGGCAATTCGTTATCCTTTGAAAACCTCCTCTTCATTATTTTCGCAGAACTTCTCAAATGGCTTGTCACATATACCAGCCTCTGCCTTCCATTGCAGCAACTCCAGGGTGGCACCGAGCTTTGTGTTGCCATCTTCGCAATTTGGGTATAACTTCTTTTTGTGATCATCTAACATGCCCTTTAACTTTCGCTTCTCGTTTTCTGTTTCTGCATCTCTGTGTGCATCAGCGATGGCCCGACGAAGATCATCATCAACGGGCTCATCGATGCCTCTTCATCTTCACCTCCTCCCGCATCTTCATCTTCATCATGCCCCGTTGCGATATCACCGTAGTTAGGGTACATATCATCATCCTCTTCTTCTTCGTCGTCGTCTTCCATCATAACCCCTCTTTCTCCATGCTTGGTCCAACAATTATAGCTGGGCATGAAACCTTTCCAAAGCAGGTGGGAGTGAATGACTTGCCATTCAGGGTATTGCTTCAAGTTCCGGCAATCAACACATGGACAACACATAAAACCATCCGCCTGTGGGTTTTCCTGAGCCACACGGATAAATTTTTTCAGGCCCGAAGTGAACTCGGGTAGACGTCGGTCAACGTACATCCATTGCCGCCGGTTCATCTACATCAAATAATTAATTAAGTTTATCAAAAAACTATTACAAAATATCATAATATTTATAAATAGTGGAAATTAGCACCGTACAAATGAAAGGGTAAAGTTGTAGCTTAACCTTGATCGAGGAGAAGAGGAGAAAGCTTAAGTGTCGCTCCGGCACCTCATATCATTTTTGTTTTGTGTAAAATCAAGCGGCATCATTCTCTCAGACATTTCATCGAGCACCTTATGTGCATGCCAAAGAGAAGCAAGGTAGCACTCAACACACACACCTTTCCCCTAGAAAAAATGAAATGAGTTGGCTGGTTGGGGGTGAGCTGAATATATAGGGCAAAGGGCCCTTTTGCACCGGTTCGTATTACGAACCGGTGCAAAAGATACCCGCGGCTGCCACGTGCCTGGCGACGAACCTTTAGCACCGGTTCGTGTTACGAACTGGTGCAAAAGATAGCTCATTTGCACCGGTTCGTAACACGAACCGGTGCTAAAGGTCCCTGTTACGTCCAAAGGGCACGAACCGGTGCTAATGACCCCCTTTAGCACCGGTTCGTGCCAAATCCGGTGCAAAAGCTCTTTGAGCAAAAAACCAAAGCCCTTGTTTCTACTAGTGCGATGCGGCCGGCTCACCTGCCGCTCGGTTCAACACGGACTTTTCGCATACATGGTATACTACCCTATGTACATGAGCGATTTTATTTTTCAGAAAAAATTGAAACCTCAAACCATAGTAAGATCAAGATATATATCCTACTGAAAAAAAAAATTCACACATAAAGAAAATATGAAAGAGAGACGGGCAGGTCATGTGAATCCAAGCTATTTACATTACATGGCAGAAAATTAGCCAAGGCAGACGGCAATTTGTTGTGCCCGTGAAGGATAAATACGGTTAATTAGCTATCAGGCATTTGGAATAGAATCTTCTTCCACATAGATAGGTACATAAAGTATGGCGAAATGTGTGTGTTGATCCTTTGAGTAAAAGAACTTAAGTAAGGAAAATCTATAAAACCAGTCTGGAAACTATGATAAGCCAAAATAATTGCAGTGATCACTACAACCTGTTACTCGGTGGCCAAACATATGAAGATCTCCATCTCAGTACATGACAGTGCAAGATATAACGGACAAATACCTACCAGTTTTCTGCAGCTACTGACGTAAATTAAAAGCTCTATGAGATCTTTATTCAGTCATGCAGATCATAGCCTGTCAGACTATCAGTTCCCTAAACTGTCATGAAACATTGGTTCTACTCCCTCCGTCCCAAAATATAAGTCACGCTTTTTTTTCACGGTCTTTGATGCACAACTTTGACCACTAATATATACAAAATTATATGGTTTCAAGATGTATAAATGGAATCGGTGCATTCGTCTTGCAAATCTCTTTCTTTTCATATATATTTAGAAAAAAATTGTGGATAGAATATAAGTATAGATCAGAGTCAAAGTTATAAGTTGTTGACTAGCGAAATTTAAGGACGCCTTATATTTTGGGACTGATGGAGTAACAAAAATAATGCAGTAATATCGGCAGTTGACATGTACACTAATTAAATTATAAAGATCAATTCGTAACACAAGCCAGCAAGCGAAAACCATCATCATCGCTTGGGCAACAAAAACCACTAGCTCCTGATATGCTCTCATCATCTGCTCATAATCTGTACCACTTTTGGGAGATGAATGTATAGATTGGGTAAAAACTGGGAGATCAAACAATATAGTACTTTTAAAATCACTACTGGAAAATGAAATTTCGCCGTGTCTTTTCCTGTGTGCCGATTGTCTTGCTTTCGGAACTCGGCAAAGACATGTTTTGCCTTGTACCAGAATAGAAACACTCGGCAAAGATGCGGTACACAGCAAAAGCACGCTCTGACAAGTGTCAGCACTCGGAAAAGAATATATATACACGGCGAAACAGAAAAATACACTCGGTAAACTGGGACACTCGGCAAAGCTATGGGCCACGTGGCTGCCACGGCTGTGGTTGACGGAAGCCTAAACGGCGTTAGCCTTTTGCCGAGTGTCAACAAACGGACACTCGGCAAAGCTGTTATATGTAATGACAAGATTCACATTTGTGCCAAAATTTGGGTGATTATCACTACATTTGCAGTTCATTTTGCAGGTAACATGGCCACTAGGGTAGAAAGCTAAGGGTAACTCATACATGATAGCAATAGTAGTGATGGTTTTTTTCTTCAAATGACCATAGGGCTAGTTTTTTTCCAATCAACTATATCCCATACAATGACTTCGTGCGCAATTTTTTCATTTTTCTATTTTTTGTATTTCCTTTGGTTGAATTCAAATTTGATTCAAATTTGTCAGGCCTGCTATTCATAAAAGGGGGGTGAGAATTTTGGAGTTTTGGTATGCATGTTGCATGGTACCCTACCAGGTACCTATCGTAGGATTCACCATGACAGATGCTACATGGGGTAGCTTAGAGAGTAGGGCAAGGCGACGTAGGAGAATCCGGGAGCGAGATTGGCAAACGCAGAGTTTACCCTGGTTCAGGGCCCTGCGGTGGAGGATCCCTACGTTCGGCTTAGAAGCTTGGGCAGCGGGTGTTGTCTAGATTGTCTCCCCATCTGACCTCTAGGGGTAGCTTTATATATACAGCCGGCTAGGGTTACAAGTGTTCTAGTCGACTACGTATTGGAGTCTCCATCTTGGGCTCCAAGTCGGCTTGTCTTGAGTCGTCCTAGCCTGCCGAGTCGTCGTGTCGGGCCACCTCCATAATGGGCCACATTCTACCTCCACGAGGATACCCACGTGTCATATCCCCATCAGTAGTCCCCGAGTGCATCAGGGACTTGTTGCCGGCTTCGCTTCTTGCTTGGGGTTGGTCTTGTTCCGACTTCGCATGTTGCAGAGCTGCCGGTTGGAAGTCGTTGAGGGACTCCTGAAATAAATGTAAGAAAAGAGGTAGCATCATGAGGTTTGCTTCGAACCACCAACGCCCTCGTTTGTAGTGCTTGTCGGTCTGACGGCCGGAGTGAAGGAGCCCCCGAGCCCCAAGGTGACCCGAGGAGTCGGACGAGGGTCCTAGAACATGGAGACCATGCCGGGTTGCTGGCATAGAGAAGGGCGAGTCGAAGTAGAGGCTCCAAGTTTGTTGATGAAGAACTCGACGAGTAACGAATGTATCGGCTACCAAGTCGACGTAGAGGTTGCCGAGTTGAAGGAATAGCTCAATCGCCGTGGGCCTCCCTAGTCGTGGATGAAGATGCCGTCGAGCGCTTCCGAGGCCGCCGAGTGCCCGAGCGATGTCGGGGTCACCGAGTCGCCAGTCGAAGTAGTGAATTCCATGTCTCCGTGAGTCAGTCGCGCGCGCACGCTGTGGTGGTCGCCTGGGCGTCGTGTCACAGCCATAGTCATGAGCGATGTTGTAGTCGAGCCCCCGAGTCCTCGGGTGATTTTAGCAACCGAATGGAAGGGGTCACCGAGTTGTGAATGTAGAGGCTGCGGAGTCGCGGACGTGGAGGCCGGCGAGTCACGGACGTGGAAGTCGGCAGGTCATGGTCAAAGGGGCCGATGTCACAGATGAAGAGGCCAGCGAGTCACGGACGTGGAGGTCGGCGAGTTGTGGTCGTAAAGCTGTGCGTACATGCTGCGTTGATCACCTGGCCGCCATGGCTCAGGAGCGATGTAGTTGAATTGTTGTCGAAGTGGTCACCATAGCGGATGTAGAGGACCGCCGAGCCCCTGATCGCTGCCAAGGCTGTCGAGTCGCTGGTGAGCAAGTCACCGAGCCTCCGGGCAGTGTCGGAGTCGCCGAGTAGAAGTAGTGGAGTTCATGTATCCAGATGTACGCGTGAGTCAGTCGCACACACACTTTGTGGGGGTCGCCTAGGCGCCGTGTCGTGGCCATGGCTGGGTGGTCACAGCAGTTCAGGAGCAATGCTATTGTCGAGCCCCTAAGTGCCTGCTTCGCGCCACCACGAGTTGATGGAGACGTGACCAGACCGAGAGAGCTGATGTCGATGTAGTCATACACCTCGGTGATGTAGGCAAACAGTGCCGAAGTAGTCGCATAACTTGACATAGGCGACGGAGCCGGTGAAGAAGTTGGCTGCGCCAGAATATGCGTAGTAGTAGTCCTCGAGGCTCGAGTCGTCTTGTAGAGACGGCTTGAGGCACCATAGCTTCATGTTCTGATCTTTTTTCTTGTGCTTTCCTTTGAATAGCGTGCCATGGAATCGGCGAACGTGGAGGTCGAATAGCTGAAGTTGGAGCTATCACCGCGACTGGCAACTGACGTTGTCTGGAGCGTGGCGAGCCCCGAAAACTGGCGACTGGCAAGTCACCGAGCGTGGTGAGTCCGCGAGCGTGGCGAGTCCCCGATCGTGGTGACTGGCGCCTGCCGTTGTCTGGTGCACGGTGAGTCCCCAGAATAGCTGACCAGGTATCTTCTATGTGAGCCCTCCACCAGATTGTCTCACCAGAAACATCGAAATGGTGGTTGCGTTTCTTCACAGTAATCACCTTGTAAAACTTCACCATCAAACGTCTACCCACGAAAAAATGATACATGGCAGTGATATCAGATTCCGTGTTTGACTGAAACCTCATGTACATGCTTCCATCTTGATCAACAGCGAACCTAAAATACGGGTAACTTGCAATCCGCAATGCGAACAGGAAATCTCTAGGACGTCCTAGGTAATTTATGTCAACCTTCAACAAACAATCTACACTTCCTTCATCAATGCCAAGTCCTTCCATTGTGCTAACGGACAGTGTGGGGTTCAAATGCAAGTCTATATCTTCCATGAAAGAACTATATCCTGCTAGGGTAATTCAAAATGGAATGACCTTCAGCGGAATGAGGAAAATTTTGGATACTGGCTGTTTGAATGTCATCTTCTTCTTCAGGTAACAGACCAACTGAATGAACTTTGATACATTTGATTAATTTATCGTCAAACTTGAATAGGCCCCTACTGTAATCCAACACCTCTGCATCATTTGGATTGTTGCACCTAACAACTAGTTGAGCATGACGTGTACTGTTGACCATGTAGCTAATGGGAGCAGTGACCAGGGACTTGACAACATGCAGTGCGTGAAAAAGGCTCTCAGGTTGAGACGAAAAGCGCGGACAAACCAACATAACCCCGTACACTTGGCCAGGTTGGAGGCCAAGGTACTCCATGATAAAACGTGATAGCAAAGGTGCCCCAGTCTCTTCATCAGACATGGTGTATCTTCTACTACACATAAAAGGTGCCCTAGTTAGAATTGCATGATACATAAAAAGGCGAAAAAAGTGAGGAAAAGGATTTGAAAATAGGAAGTGATTACCCAACATGATGACAAAAAGTGATATGCAACAACTATATATCCCCCCTAGGAGAATCCATCGTGTAACCAACTAAACTGCATACGGTGAAGGGGGCAAAAAAAAGCATTCTCCCTACTACACATGGTACTGCCATGATCAAAACCATCTATCCAAAAATGCTCGAACAAAAAACACATGGTACTGCATCTTCCCAAACATGGAAGTGCTTTTTGCAAGGAAAAAATGTATCAAAAAGGAATAGAGAACACCATCCCGGTGCTTCCCATCGTGCTAGTACTAGAACACAAAAATATACTGCGTAAAAAAGAATTACCATCTACATGATGCTAAAAAAAATTGATGTACCAGAAACAGAAACACCATCTGGTACATTGCAAAACACAAAAAAATGATGTTACTCTTCAGGTACATTTGCAGATCAGGGGGGTCGCGCACACCATCTAATGCTACTCATCGATAAAACAGCTGATGACCTCAAAATGTACTGCATAAAAAAAACATCATCTACCTGATCTTAAAAACAAGCACAAACACAAACTACTGCATAAGAAAAACATATGTCTGATGATTCAAAAATTCAGGGGGATGTACCACCTGATGATTCACATTTATGAACACCTATTGCATATGAACAATCTATCGCATGCTCAACAAAAAACCTATATGAAACATCATCTACTGTAAAAACACCATCTGGTACATCCGCAGAAACACCATTTGGTACATTTCTAGCCATCAAAAAAAAACAACGGCACACACTGCTCATGGATTTTGCTCCCCCTGCTTTTGCATGTACTGCATCTATCCAAAAAAAGCAAGATCCAACGCATGATGCGGCTAAACGTAGAGAAATGTGCCCCCAAACACGAAATCCAGCTCGTTATCTAGCATATAGACAGCAACCATGTGGTGGGGGAGGGGAGAAGGGTTAGTCTACAGTACCCTGCCGGCGGCGCTGCGGCTGCGGATGCGCGATGTAGCCGGTGACCCCGAGCAACTCGCCTTCGCGGATGTCCAGATGCGGATGCCGCCGGAGAGGAGGAAGTAGCAGACGCCAGAGAAGAGGACGTAGCAGACGCCGGTGAGCGAGACTCCTCGCGGCGGCGAGGATCTACGGAGACGCCACGATTTCGGCGGTCGCCGCTGTGTCGCTGACCGATTTTGGAGAAGGGGAGAGAAATGCAGTGTGCCCTCTCACCTGCAGATAGACCTGGGCACGGTTCACGAAATTTGAACCGTTTCGCAATTACTACGTGCACCCAGCCTTTACTACACACCGAGGCCCACCGATCCGTGCGCGCCGTCAGATGGAGATCGCTCGGACTGGACGACCTCGGGATTCCTTACAGCGAGGTCAGTGTAGAATTAGATTTCCCGTTTCGTATATATATCCGTTCTGTTCACGTGTTCACGATCACGCTGCTCTCAGGGCCGGCTCTGGCCTAGGGCAAGATGGGTGACGGCCTGGGGGCCGGCTGACAAGGGATTAACTTATCAATGCCTACGGATTGTAGACTAGGGTTTAGCGGAAGTAGAGGGCAAGTAGATCTCGAAAGTTTCAGCCGAAAAGTACTCGACGATGTAAAAACTAGGGTTGCGTGAGACAATGAATCGATCCTTTCTTTGTCCCTCGACTCCCCCTTATATAGGAGGCGGAGTCGAGGGATTCGTAGTGCACACATTACAGAGTCCGGGAAGGTTTCTAACTCATCCCGAAAGATTACAAGTGTTTTTCTAGCTTTCCTTAATACTAACTTGGGCTTCCGAATCTCCATACTCATCGAGTCATGGGCCTTCAGTAAACCCCGGGTACCATCTTCGGCAGGCCCATTGGGGATGCCTATGTCAGTAGCCCCCGAGATTTTGCTTGAATCGAAGAATCAGGGAAAATCTCCAACTTTAATCATTCAATAATTATCAAATTTATCACATATCTTTTGGATACGCAATTATATATTGTGCAGGGATAATGGTAATTGGGGCTAGTTCATCTGACGGATCAGGTACTAGTTAACTGCTCTAGTGGCAATCCGCAAAAACCTACTTCAAGATCACGTCCCTGGACATGATCTCGGGATACTGGTGTAAACTTCGACAGGTGCCGCTTAAGGTCTTACCATTCTGTCGAGTCCCAGTCATGTTTTATCGGGTACCTAACGCGTCCGTTAGGATTTTTCTTCGTATCTGTTGATACGGAAAAAAGTAGCAAACCGACGTCAGAGACGGTGCCACGCCGCTCAGAACGGATCTGGGGTCTTACCTTCGCAGAGTTTTGCGGCATTCAGAGATTATTCGCAACTTTGGCGCTCTGAGAATATATTGTCGAGTGCTTTTTCGGCTGTTGGAATAGCACATTTTATTGAGTCAACGGATGACTTATATTGCTCTCCCGATGGGAGTATGTTTCGAGTTATTTGTATAACTCGAAATATGCTCACTTCTTCTTTCTCTCTATATTTTTTTTATAATTTCATCGGGCACGCGAACAGCGTTCCCGATGGGAGTAGCCCCCGAGGCTACAGCCAAGGACTTGTGCTTGGTTGTAGGCTCAACATCTTATGCCACTATATTGTCAATCCCTCTCGAGCTTTTTATGTCTATCGGGTGCGCGACCAGCGCTCCCGATGGGAGTAGCCCCCGAGGCTATGAACAAATGCTTGTGTTTGATCATAGGCTCTCGCCATTTCTATTTTGTCATACTCGAACTTTTTTCTTTTTTCCGAAGTAGCCCCCGAGCATTTGGGCAAAAACTTGTATTTGATCAAAGGCTCTCGAAACAATCGATAATTTTTCTCTGCCGCCAATTCCCTTACTCCTCACTGCCGAGATTTTCCTTTAGTTAATGTCGTCACTACTGACGATAACCACGACCAGTGTATTGGAAAAACGCGAGTACTGTTCTTTTCTCTGTCTTGCGGGCCCAGAATCCTCACCACGTTTACACGTTGTGCAAGTGGGGGACCCACGTCCACCGCTTTTCCTGGCGCACGCACTGTAACGTCTGTTCCGTTCCTTCACAGTCAAAGTACTCTTTTACCCCTTAGCCACGTGTACAACATCCACCGCCAAAATTACTCCATCCAACGGTGCGCCGCTTCGCCAATTCCTTATATAAGGTCGTCTTCTTCCTCCGTTTACACTTTCGCTTGCGCCGCACCTCTGCTTCTCCTCTGCGAAAAAATCCCCATTGCGCCCAGAGCTCAACCATACTCGCACGCTGCGCCCTCGCCATTGCTTGATGCCACCACGCGCGCGGCTCACTCGCCACACCACTCCCGAATCCAAGATGGCGGCGGAAGATCTGGAGTGGGAGAGATCCAAAATCTCCCACCAAGACCTGAACCTGATGAAAAAGCTCGGGCTCACCAAGACGAAGGACGCGCTGCGCTTCCCCAGTGACGAAAGCTATCCTTCACCTCCAATCTCATATCGGGTCAGTTTCGTTGATCATCTCATTCGCGGCCTATCCACCCCCATTCACGATTTCCTTCGCGGCCTTCTCTTTGTTTATGGGGTGCAGCTACATCAGCTCACTCCCAATTCTATCCTCCACATCGTCATTTTTATTACTCTTTGTGAATGCTTCCTCGGAGTCCCTCCTAACTGGGCTCTGTGGAAGCGCATCTTCTACCTCCGCCGCAATGGCTCCCACAACTTCACCTACAACATAGGTGGTGTCGTTATTTGCGTTCGCCCTGACGTCGAGTATTTTGACGTCAAATTCCCCGACTCCGTCCAAGGGTGGCGCAAAAGATGGCTCTATGTGCGCGAGGAAAGCGCTAACTCGGTGGAGTACAACATAGCTCCTTTTGATGGAAGCGCGAAGATTCTTCGCCGCCGTTCCTGGGACGCTGAAGCTACAGAAGAAGAGAAAGCATCGACAGAGGCGCTAATGTCTCGTATTCATGAGCTTCAGAATACCCGCGGCAGGGAACTGTCGGGTATCCAAATCACAGCTTACTTCCTTAGGATTAGGGTGCAGCCTCTGCAGGCTCGCAAAAATCCCCTTTGGACGTATGCTGGCGAAAAAGATGCTAATAGGATCTCCAAGGACCTTTCTGTAAAGGACTTGGAGAAACTTATCCGAAGAATCTCATCACTCAGCAAGAAAGATCCTATTCCATCTTCTTGCCGTGTGGAGCCATATAGTGCTTCCAACCCACTCCCCAAGGTATTTTCACCTACTAGTTTTTTTTGTCTTCCCGATTATTTTGCTATTTGTCGACTGTTACTTCTGCTGACTTCCCCTGCATAATTTTCTTGTCGACTTTTCTTGCCTTTGTAGAATCATCCAATTCTAGCTTCTCTTCCTCCTCTTCCTGAAGATGGGGAAGTCGAAGAACAGGCCGTTGTCACTGACGACAACCAGGGTACTTCTCGCCCTGAGAGTGAAGTCGCGGGTTCTCAGAAATCCGCGGCTTCTTCTGAAAGAGAAGATTCTGAGGCTACCGCATCGACACACTCCCTCCCCTCCGCTGTTTCTCCAAGGAACAAGAGAAAAAGGGACGAAGTTGACGATTCTGGCACCTCCAAGACCGGCGCACCTCCTGCCGAAGAAGTTGTTCCTACTGAAGAAAGGACAACTTTCAACCCTTACGAGGATGCCCTTGTCAGCTCGTAAGTTCTATTGCTCTTTGTTGTTTGCTCTCGATATTTTGTCTATTTTGTTTCTTATTTTGTCGCCTTTTATTGTAGTGGCGACGAGGATGAAAATCCACCTACTGACGCGACTGCTCGAGGGAGCACGTCGCAAACTTTAGTCGTCTCCGAAGCTCAACCTGATGAAGAGGAAACTTCGCCTCCTCAGCAGGACGTTGAGCTCACTGCTCCGATTGAGAGCCCCCGTGCCTCTTCACCGAAGAGAGCTAGGGTTGAGCCAGCCAAGGAACCCTCCCAATTAATTGGCAGTTCCACAACTCCTTCATTGGATGATGTAAGTTCACTTCTGTCGACTCCCCTCTTTTTTGCGTCCTGAGGATTTCAATACTGTTGACCCCCCTCTTTTCTGCTTCTTACTGTCGAATTTTTCAATTCCTATATTGATTTTATTTCTCTACTTTTCTTTTGCAGCCTTTGATGCAGGAGTTTCTTCGTCTCGGTACCCAATTCATCGGGTATCGTGACCATTGCAAAGAGCTTGAAGGTACTTGACACTTGTTTTGCTGCTTCTCTTGTTTCTCCTATGAAATAAATTCTCCTGCTTCTCCTTCATTTTTTATGACACTTGTTTATTGTCGATTGTTTTGCCAGCCAATCTTGCGGAAGCTAACAAACGTGCTGATGCTCTTGCTCTGCAATCGGAGCAAAGCGAAAATGCTCGCAAGAAGGCTGAATCAAATGCCGCTGTTATTGAAGATCTTCGAAAGAGACTTCACAGTGCGGAAAATTCTTTGAGTGAAAACAACACTCAGCAAACTGCCCGCGAAGAAGGGATTATCTCTCGACTAGAATCACAGAGCCGACGTTTTGTCAGTAAGTGCTCTAACCATTGCTTGTTTTTTGCATACCCATGCTTTTCTTGGCGTGCTTTTTTTCCTGACGAACTATATTTTTGCCTTATTAGGGAGGACGCAGCAAGATTATGATCTAGAGAATCCTGATGGTGATCGCCTCCTCGACGCGCTCTCCCTTCTTGAGATCCATGGAGATGAAGCACGCCAAGGTCTTACTGACGCGAGAACAGTTCTGTCTCGGCTTTTTCCCTTCCACTTCGCGAAAAAAGAAGAACCCGAGTCTTTTACTGCCCTCGCCCAGTGCTTCATGTCGAAGGAAGATCTTGGACCCAGTCTTCGACAAGAAGGCTTGAAGATTGGTGTTGAAGGCACCATAGCCTTGGTTGCTAACAGCCATCAAAATGTCGACTGGGCCAAAGTTGGTGATGTGAAGGATATGGAGACGAAGAAATGGCAGTCTTTGATTAAGGCTGCCAAGCCAAATTCGAAGAAGATCCTGTCTTTCCTTGGATTCAAGCCAACTCCGGCTCCTAGTTCGTCGAAGCCGGAGGTCAAGTAGACAATCTTGTATTTCTTTTTTCGCTGTACTTTTCTTTTAATGCTGTCGCCATAGTAGCTCTGGCGACAACTACCCCACTAGTTCAGTAGGAACTTTCCTTTGTAATAGCCATGTAAATACCTGTCTTTATTAATGAAAAAGCTATGTTGCCGAGGTATTGATGTCGAATTATTTTCTCTCCAGTTGATTTTTGACAATTATACCACTGGGCCTCGTTCCTCGGATGCCCTGCCTGCGGCGTCTTGCGCTAAAAGGTCCTCCGCTATCGAATATATTGGAGGTTCGTCGAGTGTTGCACAAAGTGAGGATTTGGACGAACTCCGTCGAGAGCTTCAGTCGAAGAAAAAACAAATTCTCATGATCATGGAGCAGTCTCGAAGATCATCTGAGAATGAGAAACGAGCTATCCAACAAGCTCAAGAAGCCATGGCGTTGAAGGAAACTGCAGTTGCTGAGGCTGCCGAAGCTACTCGCCGAGAAAATCATATGCTTGAGCTGATGAATGATGCTAGCTTGGATATGGCGGGTATGCTCCGCAAAACTTGGTCGTGTTAGTTTAACCACTATTTTTTACTTCTTGCTGAAGTTTCCGGTGGAACATGTTCTTTCTTGGATACTGCTGCCGAAGATCAACGTGTTGAAGCCCGAACCAACGTGCTTGTCAGGCTTGCCCGTGAGCATGGTGCCAATTTTTGGGTCACTCCTGAGCGAACTCGCCAAATAGTCAGATTTCAAGATCGCGCGAGTCAGGTCCGCGATTTTCTCGACTTCTGCACGAAAACTTTATCTTTAGTCTACAGCACCATGTTTCCTCGCAACAAAATCCCAGACACCCTTCCTGCCTTGATGGAGAAATTTCGAGATGCTCCTCGTATTCATCAATTCGTGCGGGCTCAACTTGAAGCTGGAGCAAGATTCGCCATGATTATGATACAGATCTGCTACCCAAAGTTGGATCTTTCTCAAATTGTCGACAAGTGTCTGGCTAAGCAGGCGAAGCGAAGGAGAAACGTTGACAAAATTGATGACAATGTGCGCCTTGTAGCAGAAAAGATGATGGACGAACTGCTTCGGCTTGATGCAGAATTCTTTGTCAGGGGTAGTTATGCTGAACATAGTACTGGCGCTGCAAATAACGAGGGAATTAACATAGACGCTATATTGAATGTTGATTGAAGAATTTCTTTGTGTTGTCTCTGTCGAAGAACGCCTGTATATTGTAAATATATATGTTGTCAAATATCTCGAGCTATTTTTGTTTGAACGAGCCCCCGAGCCTTTTATTGATTCTTCCTGTGTCTCTATATTGTTTTGCGAGGTGTGTTGCACCAAAGCGAAGTTTATTTTTTTGCAAGTTCTATTTTGTCGGTAGTGTATATATGGTAGCTGCTGGGTGCAAGCCCCCGAGCGTGTCGATAAAGAAAATGTCTATCACCAATATCTTTTCTATATTGCAGCACCGCGAGCCCGCCTCATTAAAAACCTTTCCAGCCCCACTCGGTGCCCTGAAAAGGAAAAGAGTGCGTCTGAAAGCTCGCGGGCGTTTCAGTACATTGTATTTTTACAAAGGAGGACTATATTTCGACTCTAAGCGTAGAACCGCCTGAGTTGCGCCACGTTCCAGGGATTTGGCTCTGCAACCCCTGTCTTCTTCTCCTTTATCCTGTACGCTCCTCCTTCGATTACTTCTGTGATGATGTAAGGGCCAAGCCATGGCGACTCGAGTTTTTCATGACTTTTTTGGGTGAGTCGAAGAACTAAGTCGCCCACCTGAAAGGATCTTGGTCGTAAACGTCGACTGTGGTAGTTCTTCAGGTCCTGCTGATATTTGGTTACCCGTGATAGCACTTCATCTCGAGCTTCATCAAGTGCATCGACATCATCCTCCAATGCTTTTCTTGAGGCCTCTTCGTCATATTCTGTGACCCGTGGAGAGTCATGTTCAATTTCTATCGGCAGTACTGCCTCAGCTCCATGGACCAGAAAAAACGGGGTTTCCTGTGTCGCCGTATTTGGTATTGTTCGAATACTCCATAAGACGCTGGGAAACTCTTCAGGCCAGGTATGTCGAGCTTTTTGCAAAGGCGCCAGCAAACGCTTCTTGATACCATTGCAAATAATTCCATTGGCTTTTTCGACTTGGCCATTGGTTTGCGGGTGCGCAACTGATGCAAAGTGTAGTTTGATACCTACCTCTGCATAATATGCCTTGAATTCCTTGGATGTGAAGTTACTACCATTGTCCGTGACGATGCTATGAGGTACTCCAAACCGAAAAACGATACTTTTCACGAACTTAATTGCCGATGCTCCGTCTGGTGAATTTATCGGCTTTGCTTCTATCCACTTAGTGAATTTGTCGACAGCGACGAGCATGTACTCGTATCCTCCTGGCGAAGCCTTGTGCAATTTTCCCACCATATCGAGACCCCACTGAGCAAAGGGCCAAGACAACGGTATTGGCATCAACTCTGCTGCCGGAGAATGAGGTTTTGCGGCAAATCTCTGACACGCGTCACAAGTACGAACTATTTCTTTTGCGTCCTCTATTGCTGTTAACCAATAAAATCCTGCTCTGAAAACCTTGGCTGCTATAGCTCGACTGCTTGCATGATGACCGCATATTCGTTCGTGTACATCCTTCAAAATTATTCTTCCTTCTTCGGGTGTGACGCACCTTTGTAACACTCCCGAAATACTTCGCTTGTACAACTGCCCTTTGACCACAGTGAAGGCCTTGGACCGCCTAATAACTCGCCTTGCTTCAACTGGATCGTCGGGTATTTGTTTCCTTAGGATGTATGATATGTATACTTGCATCCATGGAATTTGTACCATCAAAACTAGGTCCTGTTCCTCCTCTTCTTCTACTGTCACTTTTATAGCCCCCGAGGGTTTCTCGTCCTTCTCCTTCTTCTTTGGTTTTTTTGACTTTGTAGATCTCTCGGCTATCTCTTCCCAAAATACGCCTAGTGGAATCGCGAGACACTGCGACCCAATGTTTGCCAAAACGTCGGCTTCATCATTGCTTAATCTGCTGATATGTTTAACTTCGCACCCATCAAACAGCTTCTCCAGCTCGTTGTAAACTTCCTTGTATGCTATCATACTATCGTTGACTGCATCACATTGGTTCATGACTTGCTGAGCTACCAACTGTGAGTCGCCAAAGATTTTTAATCGAGTTGCACCACAAGCCTTCGCCATCTTCATCCCGTGTATGAGGGCTTCGTACTCTGCCTCATTATTAGATGCGTTTGGAAACGTCATTCGCAGGACACACTTTAATTTGTCGCCTTCAGGTGATATTAGTATCACGCCTGCTCCAGCTCCCTCTAATCTCTTGGACCCGTCGAAATTCATAGTCCAAGTTCTCGATAAATCCGGGGGTCCCGTATTTTGTAACTCCATCCACTCTGCGATGAAGTCTGGTAGAATTTGCGACTTTATTGCTTTTCTTTTTTCATATGTGATGTCCCGAGGGGAAAGCTCTATCCCCCAAAGGGAGACACGACCCGTAGCTTCTGGGTTGTTTAGTATATTGGATAAAGGCGCCTCATTGACCACTATTATCGGGTGTGCCGAAAAATAGTGCCGCAATTTCCTTGCGGTTGTAAACACTCCATATGCTAGCTTTTGGTACTGCGGGTACCGCTGTTTTGAGGGAGATAACACTTCACTGATGAAGTATACTGGCCTCTGTACTCCATGGAGTTTTCCTTCTTCCTCTCTTTCAACTACAAGTACTGTGCTAACCACCTGAGGCGTGGCTGCAATGTATAACAAGAGGGGTTCCTTCTCCTTGGGCGCCACCAGAATTGGTGGTGTCGAAATTGTGCACTTAAGATCCTCGAAAGCTCTGTCGGCCTCTTCGTTCCACTGGAATTTCTCTCCTTGCTTGATTAGAGCATAGAACGGTAATGCTTTTTCTCCTAATCTGGCGACGAATCTGCTTAAAGCTGCGACTCGCCCAGTCAGCTGTTGTACTTCTTTTAACTTTGTTGGCTTCCTCATTGTTACGATAGCTTGGATTTTCTCTGGATTGGCTTCAATCCCTCTTGCTGAGACTAGGAACCCGAGAAGTTCTCCCGCAGGGACGCCGAAAGAACACTTCGTCGGGTTTAGCTTGATGCAAAACTTATCAAGATTGTCGAAGGTTTCCTTTAAATCCTCGATCAATGTTGACCCCTTTCTTGATGTTATAACGACATCGTCAATGTATACTTGTACGTTTTTTCCAATCTGTGTTGCCAAGCATTTTTGCATCATCCGCTGATATGTTGCTCCCGCGTTTTTCAGACCAAAGGGCATTGTTTTGTAGCAAAACACGCCATAAGGTGTAATGAACGCTGTTTTGACCTCATCCTCTTCTTTTAATCTGATCTGGTTGTAACCAGAATATGCATCCAGGAAGGAAAGACGTTCACATCCTGCCGTGGAGTCGATGATTCGATCGATCCTTGGGAGGGGAAAGTGATCCTTTGGACAATGTTTATTGAGACACGTAAAGTCGACACACATGCGAAGGACTTTCGTGTTTTTCTTCGGGACCAGTACTGGGTTAGCTACCCACGTGGCCTCTGTATGTAGTTCCTTGATAAAAGCAGCTTCTCTGAGTCGATTGATTTCTGACAGCATAGCTTTACGGTTTGGTTCCGAAAAACGCCGCAAAGGTTGTTTGATTGGTCTCGCTATTGGATCCACGTTTAAATGGTGCTCGGCAAGTTCCCTGGGTACTCCTGGCATGTCAGCTGGACACCATGCAAAGATTTTCCAGTGCTCACGGAGGAACTCGATGAGCGCGCTTTCCTATGCGAGGTCCATGTTTGTTGCAATGGACGTCGTTTTCTTTGGATCTGTCGGGTGAATCTGCACCTCCTTTGAGTCTTTCGTGATATTAAAGGTTGGCTCACTAAGAGGCCTTCCTACGTCTGGCAACACGTCATAATCAGTTGTGAGTTTTGACGCCATGTATTCTGCTTGCATCCCGAAGGTTTCTGACAGTCGATGAAAATCCTTGTCGCATTTGTCGGCTAACGCGAAGCTTCCTTTGACTGTAATTGGTCCATTAGGCCCAGGTAGCCTCCACAACAGGTACGTGTAGTGTGGTACCGCCATAAACCTGGCATATGCTGGTCGTCCCAACAAGGCGTGATATTGCGACGGGAAATCCACGACTTCAAACTCCAGCCTTTCTATCCTGTAATTTTCTCGGGTCCCAAACTGAACATCGAGATTGATTTTCCCCAACGGATAATTTGGCTTCTCTGGCGTGATACCATGAAAACGTGTGTCAGTTGGTTTCAGATTTGCTAGAGAGATGTTCATCTTCCTTAGTGTATCTGCGTACATAAGGTTTAGACTGCTGCCTCCATCTATGAATACTCGAGATACATCGAATCCTGCAATCACTACCGGTAAAATAAGTGCTGACTGCCCTGGTCGAGAAACTTGCTGCGGGTGATCCGCTATTGTGAAGCCAATGTCCTGTCCCGACCAATTTAGGTACTCCGTCGTTGGTGGAGGCATCTTCTCTGCCATGAACACTTGTCGCGAAATTACTTTCTGAGCCCTGTTAGACGGCCTAGCTTTTTGAATCATCGAAACCGCGCCGTTGGAATTGGGGTCGATATATGGAGGTGGGTGTGGTGCTACCGCTATTCTGAGCTGGTGTCTATTTTCGTCCGTAATTGCGGGAGGAGATGGTAGGCGGATCTCACTCCTGGGCCCCTGGGGGTTTCTATTTGTTGCCTGAGCATTGGCTTGCCCTGCAAACCTCAACATTGCTTGAAAATTTCGACAGTCCTTCTGTAGATGTCCTGACTGCCTCTTCCCATTATTGTCAACATAGAAGTGCATCTGACATGGCCCGTTCATCATATCCTCAGGGGATACAAAAGGTCTCTGAAACCTTGGTCCATTATTTTGTCTGTTATTCCGAGAGTCATCTCTATTGTCGCCTCGCTGCTCGTTACTCCTTTGATATTCATCTCTATTGTTTCCTCCAGTGCTTCCCCGAAAGCCAGCCGATACTTGATCAGGAGCATCATAACTCGAGAATTGCTGAGGGAATCGCCGTCTATTGTGAAAATTTCGACCACGGTCCTCCTCCGGTGACCTGTGTCGCTTATTGTGGACAGCATCTTCTCCGTCTGCCCATCTGTTTGCTATTTCCATCAATGCCGACACTGTCCTTGGGTTAGTTCTCCCCAAGTCTTCGACAAAATCTCCTCGTCGAATTCCTGCTACAAACGCATCTATTGCTCTCTCGTCAGATATGTTCTCTGCCGAGTTTTTAATGATGTTCCACCTCTGGATGTACTTTCTCATTGATTCATCATGCTTTTGTCGACACGATCTCAACTCTTCCAGTGATGCGGGTTTTTTGCAGATGGATCGGAAATTCTTGACGAATACATCCTCAAAACTATCCCAGCTGTCGATGGAACCCGGAGAAAGCTTCTTTATCCACGATCTTGCGGCTCCACTCAGATGTACTTGAATACTCTGCATGGCTGTTGCTCTGGTTCCACCTATCAGCTTCACCGTCTCAAGGTAATCGACTAGCCAATCCTCGGGATCTTGCAGGCCATCGAATTTTTTGAAATTATCGGGTAACTTAAACCCTGAAGGAACCCGAGTTTTCCGGACCCTCCTTGTAAAGCACGGTAGCCCACACATATCCTCGTCATCTATCTCTGGGGAATGCCGATGTTCCCTTCTATTTTGTCGCGCTCTATCTACCCGTGCTTGTGCTGCTGTATCTCTTAGCCCACTTGTTCTCTCGGGAACTAGCGCTACTGCAGTAGGTCATGGACTATTTTGCCTTGCTGATCCTTTGGGAGGCGAATTTATAAACGCCGTTCCCATGGCACCAACTCCTGCCATGGCCATATTGTACAATGCCTCTCTTGGATCTCCGGGAGGTGGTTTGGATGCAAGGATGAAAGCCTGCGTCGCCATGTACCCAGCTTCCGGTGTCTTAGGAATAATGTTCCCCCTCGTATCTATCGACATAAAGGACATGTCGAGGTTTTGAACCAAATTCTCCCTATCTGCCTCAGGTATATTTTGCAGCCGCGATCTTGCCCTATTTCGAGTTGCTCTGTGACTATCTCCTGAAGTACCAGATTGTCGACTCAACTCCGCCCTTCGCCTGCTTGACGCGGAAGCCGCTTCCTGTTTCCTATCCAACTCATTTTTTTTGTTTCTCGAGCTCCCGCCTGATACGTGCAAGCTTATATTGATATGCCTGCAACTCCTCAGGTGTCGCCGTTACAGTCATTGGTTCTGTGCCATTAATGGCTCTCGCCACTCTATCCCATACTGCCTGCGGAAATTGTATCATCTGCCGCACTCCAGGCCCAACATATTTTGTCCCTAAACCTCGAGTGAGATCTGCAGGGTCGACATACGGATTTCCCGCATCATCGAAATTCTCTGACGTCTCCTCCTGTGGGCGACTTGTTTCTCCAATGGCATAAATCTGATGGTATGTTGGATTCTGAACTTTGTCAGGTTTGGTGACACCATCATAAGGAGTGGTGAAGACCTTCCCCACAACATTGGATCTGTCGATGAAGTTGAAGCTGTCTATATTGCTCGTGTCATCGCTTATATCGGAGTCCGCGGATGACTCGAAGGACATGTCGCTGAAGATCTTGGCGATTTTTTCGCTTGCCATAGTACTGATGAAGCGTGGCGATGAAGTTTCCTCGTCGCCTGACTCGATTGATGATGCAGAACTCGAAAGATCGGGATCGACCGCTGATAATCCCGACGAGATCGGAATTTCGAGACGATACGCTCCTTCTTTCTCGACGCGGAAGTGGAACTTTCCGAACGTCATCTTCATGGGCTCCTCCAGATACGCATATGCATCCAAACGGGAGGGCGGGTGAGGAACAAAATCAATTGGACCAGTTTCGATCTGTTTACCTCTATCCATCGCGTTGCTTGCAGTTGACGAAGTCGACGAAGTCGACGATCTTGAACGTGCCATCGAGATCAGATCCTTGACAACTCTAGTTCCCACAGACGGCGCCAATTGACAATGGATTAACTTATCAATGCCTACGGATTGTAGACTAGGGTTTAGCGGAAGTAGAGGGCAAGTAGATCTCGAAAGTTTCAGCCGAAAAGTACTCGACGATGTAAAAACTAGGGTTGCGTGAGACAATGAATCGATCCTTTCTTTGTCCCTCGACTCCCCCTTATATAGGAGGCGGAGTCGAGGGATTCGTAGTGCACACATTACAGAGTCCGGGAAGGTTTCTAACTCATCCCGAAAGATTACAAGTGTTTTTCTAGCTTTCCTTAATACTAACTTGGGCTTCCGAATCTCCATACTCATCGAGTCGTGGGCCTTCAGTAAACCCCGGGTACCATCTTCGGCAGGCCCATTGGGGATGCCTATGTCACCGGCCAAATTAGGGGCCCATTCAGAGTACAAACCAAACCAATCAGCCGTCCACCTCCTTTTGCCCATCTCAAAAAACAATTTTGTTTCTTATTGTCAGAAGATCAATTTTGTTCATCTGGCTACTCGAGACCAGTTTTTTTGTACAGTACTAAAAATGAAAATTAGGAAAAATATTATAAGCCTTTTTTTAACTTCATATAACCTCCGTTTACTAAGATGGGACATTTTGGAAAGGTAATTTAATTTTCGGTGCTATTTCTATGTTGTCGGACACCTCTTCAGCCGTTTGATATATTGCGCTTCAATTCCTATAGTAGTCCAACTATCGCTTTTTGCATCGCGCACGGCTTTCTCTTTTTCGTAGGCTTGCATGTTGCATGTTGCTTCTTTTACTTGGGCGCTGGTAGCTGCTCTATCATGGGCTGCTGGCCCTGCTGCTTATGGTCTGTGATATGTGGCATTTTTTTTCTTTGAGTTTGTTGCATTTTTTTTTTGTGTCCAGTTGTTTTTCTTTCAAAAATATGTGGTGTTAACAAAGGTTTGGTTACACTATGATAGTTACATGGGATGCACAACGATAAAAGAACATATACACACGTGATTCATGCTGGCCAAGAGAGTTGTACGTGGGTTGAAACTCAGATTTTTCTACTTGTACAAGGATTACAGTAAGATTTTTTCAATTGCACATAAGTTGCAATTGAGGTTTTTCCAATGACACAAGAGTTGCAATTGATAAAATGTAGTATCTAAACATTGGATTTTTTGAGCTGCACATGGGTTGTAACTAATATTTTCTCAATTGCATCTGTGTTGCAACTAGGATTTTTCAGTTGCAATTAAGATTTTCGAAGTTGCATATGAGTTCTAACTAGGATTTTTTTTCAGTTCTAGGTTGCAACTGAGATTTTTCCAATTGTAACTGAGATTTTCTCAGTTGCATATTGGTTGCAACTAAGATATTTTCAGTGTTTGGTATCCTCCTCATGTGGGTTGTGAGGAGATGGCCTATGGAAGCCTTTCAGGCTGCCCAAACATGTGCAAGAACCCACTACCCATTAGGGTTATGATCAAGAGTTATTTTGGCCATTTCACGTGAAGGAAGGGGGATGTTAAGCCTCCCATCCAACCACCACTAGGTGGTGTGACAAAAATCCAGGTTAGTCTCTATTGGAGAAGAAAACCAAGAGAGAAGGGAAAGAGAGAAAGTTGAAGGAAGAAGCTAAATCAACCGTCGGGCCTTGACCACAAGGTTGTGAAGACCAGATCTGCATCTTTGTCCCCTTCAAGCTGTGGTTCCACCATTGGTGAGATTGCTCCAATCCCTAGCTCTTGTGCCCAAATCTTGTTGTTGGCATCCAAGATATGCTTGTATATTAATGTCTGAGATCCTCTAGTGCTCTCTATGGAATAACTTGTTATACCCCCATTTGATATAGTGGAAGAAGATTTAGGTGGCTTCGGCCTGTAGTTTTTCCTCTTAAGTTTAGAGTTTTTGCATGTAAAAAGGATTGGTGTCTCTGTGTGTTGATTTGCTTGTTGCTGCACCTATTTGCTTGGAGCACATAAGACTTTTCCTCTCTACTCCCATAAATCAACTATATGTGTGTTGAGAGCACCTAGGACTTGTCCTCTATAGGGACAGAATTTGTTCCTTCATATATGTTTGATGCATATGTTTTCTTACGTGGTAGAGCAACAATCCGTGGAGTTAGTGCATGAGTGGTGCTGAAGTTTACATCTTATTCCACTGCGTATTTTTAGATCATGTTTGAGTGTGCTAATTTCCCAACAGAGTGGTATTAGAGCTCCAGGTTGCTCAGAGGTTGTTGGTCGCAATGGCTTTGGTAGAAGGCGCCACCACAAGTGGCATGGTAGAACTTGATTCTTCCAATTACTCATTATGGAAGCCCACGATGGAAGACATCCTTTATTGCAAGGATTTGTACTAGCCAATTGTGAAAGACAAGTTACCTGATGGTGTCACTAAAGAAGAATGGAGAGTGATGAACCGAAATGCCGTAGGTATGATCCGATTGTACGTCAACCACAATATATTCCACCATGTTGCAAACGACACAAATGCATATGAGATGTGGCAGAATTTGAAGTCAATCTGTGAGAGGAAGACAACTATGAACAAGGTCGCGGTAATCAAAAGGATTGCAAAGCTTGAGTATCGTAATGTCAAATAATTCAACTTCCAGCTATGAAGATCAACTTCGAGGATGAGCTGCAAGCATTGTTGCTGCTAAGTTCCATGCTCGACAGTTGGAACACGCTTGTTGTATCAGTTAGCAATTTAGCTCCAGATGGGAAGCTGACTTTGGAGATGGTGAAGAATAGTATGCTGAATGAAGAAGCTAGAAAGAGGGAAAATGGCGATGCCTCCTCATATGATGCCCATGTAACTGAATCCCACGGCAAGCATGATAACCGTGGACGTAGCCAAGGAAAATCTCAGCATGGGAAAGACCAAAAATCCAAGGGGAGATCAAAGTCAAAAACGAGACATGAAATCACTAGCTTTTACTGTGGGAAGCCAGAAAAGAACAAGTTTGATTGCAGGAAATACAAAAGAGATCTTGCAGAGGGTAAAGTTGCAAACAAGAACGAGAAAAAGGACAAGAATGGTGCTGCAATGACTGTGGAATGTATAGAAGGTGAAGATTGCCTAATGATTGAAGATGAAGAATGCTATAGTGTTGTCCATGATGATGATATGAGTTGGGTTGTGGATTCAGGTGCGTCCTTCCACATTACATTACATAAGGAGTATTTCACTTCCTATACCAGCGGCATTACCGGCCAGGTGAGGATGGGGAATAGTGGTTCATCGACTATTGTTGGCAAGGGCTCTATATGCTTTGAAACAAACACAGGCTGCAGGTTGGTGCTCGATGATGCGAGTCATGTACCTGATATACGACTGAATTTGTTGTTAGTGGGTATGCTTGATGACATTCGTCATGGAAGTTATTTTGGTGATCAAAGATAGAAGCTCATCAAACGCTCTTTGATTTTGGCTCGAGGAAGTAAGCAAGGACGTCTCTATGTGACTAAAACCAAGCTATGCAATGATGTGCTGACCATCGGTGAGAATGAAAATTCGGCTGAGTTGTGGTACAAGAGGCTTGGGCATATAAGTGAGAAGGGCATGCTGGCTCTTGCTCGCATGGAGTTCCTCCTCGAGTGGAAAGGTATAACCTTCAAACCCTGCAAACATTGTTTTGTTGGCAAACAACATATGGTTGCATTTCGTACATGCCCACCGCATCGTGCAGAGAATCTTCTTGACATTGTGCATACTGATGTTTGCTCCATGACCAAAAAATCCCTCGGTGGAGCATTATACTTTGTGACATTCATTGATGACCACTCCAGAAAGATATTTATGTATGTGTTGAGAAACAAGTGGCTGGTGCTCGTCGTCTTCAAGGAATTTCTTGACAAGGTGAGAGAAAATATGGCAGAAAATTGAAGTGCGTGAGGTCAGACAATGGTGGTGAATACCGATGTCCCTTTGAGAGGTATTGCAGAAATTTTGGCATCAGACTTGAGAAGACTCCACCAAAGACACCTCAGCTTAATGGTCTTGCTGAGAGAATGAACGGGACACTCACCGAGAAGGTCACAACTATGCTCTCTCATGTAAAGTTACCTAATTCTTTTTGGTCTAAAGCTTTGAATCATGCTATGTATGTACTAAAGATGTCCCCCTTAGTTCCTCTTCCAGGTGATATTCCTCAAAGAGTTTGCTCAGGAAAAGATGTGTCATACAAGCAATTGAAGGTATTTGGTTGCAAGGGGTTTGTGCACATCCAAAGGGATGAGAGATCCAAGCTTGATAGTAAGACAAAGCAGTGCATCTATCTCAGAAGTTCAAGTGATGAATTTGGAAACAGATTGTGGGATCCAATCAACAAGAAGAATGTGAGAAGCCGAGATGTGGTTTTCATTGAAGATGAAACAATACAAGATATTGGGAAACCGGAGAAGCCGAAGGCCACCACATCCACACCTCGGGTTGTCTTGGACTAGTTAACCCTCCTCTAGTGCATGATGATCATGGAGGAGATGATGCTGAAGATAATGATGATTCCACTAATAAGGAAGTACAAGTACGAGACCTGACCAACCATCTGATGAAGATGATGATGATAAAGGTGATGATAATCAGTGATTAAGTTTACAAAACTTGCAAGGTGCATTTAGTTCAAACTAATGGATCGGGAATCCAAAGTCTAAAAACGAAAATTAGAACAACAAGGCTTAGCAGACCTAGGAAAAAAAACACGTACACGCAGCCCACTTGTTCGTGGTCGGAGCTGAAGTAAACAACTGAAATGCCTACACTCGAGCAAACTAAGAAACTACTGAAAATTGGTGATTAAGTTTACAAGCCTGATGAGTTAGTCGACTGAGATTTAACTGAATCTCAGTCGACTGATTTCTAGACCGTCCCTTTAATTTTCCAAAACACCTTTTTTCTTTTTTTTTTTTGTTGACCATGTAAAGATAATAATGAAAGAAAAGGCATTTCGTAGCGGATCAGTATGTATCATAATATATATTAAACGTGGATGAAATCAAAGTCTCACAAAACTCCACGATAAGTGCACTGTAGAGTGTCATTTTCTTCCAATCAGCGGTCGCCACGTCGCGTGTTGGTAAATTTTTTTACGTATTTCATTTTACATTCCTCTTCTTTTATTATTCGACAGTAAATTTTTAGGATAACTTCTCTGTCGTAATTCCCACCTACAGTTACCCCACGTTACGGTCCTTCTTTTTAACTACTCGACGGTAATTTTTTGACACACCTTTCCGGTCGTAATTTTTAGGATAAATGTACGACAATATGTTTTTAGCTTCTTTTCTAAATTACTCGTCGGTAATCTTCTGGCACAACTTTCCAGCCGTAATCTTTCACGTGATTTTTCGGTAGTCATTTCGCGGTAGAGGTTACCTACCGTTTTTTGACCTTGCTTTTTAACTACAGCTGGGCATGGGCAGCCCGGCCTGGACGGCCTAGCCCGAAAATCCCGGGCTAGGCCGGGTCGGGCTTGCACGTCGGGCCGGGTTCGGGCCTGATTTTGGAGCCCGAACGTCGGGCCGGGCCGGGCTCGGGCTTGCAGGAAACACAATTTAAGCCTAGTTCGGGCCGGGCTTGTCGGGTCGGGCCGGGCTTTTGGCAGTTTGGGCTGGGTTCGGGCCTAATTTGTAAGCCCGAAGGTCGGGCCGGGCTAGGCTCGGGCTTGAGAATTTTAGATCGGGCTTTTTCAGGCCCGGCCTGAGGAATGCCAGGTGTATTTTTAACTACACGGTAATTCTTCGACACACTTTTCCGGCCGTAATTTTTTTTTTTGCGGTAGTTACCCTATGACAAGTCTTCGAGGGTGCATAATTTTGTTGCCGCAATTCATCGCCAGTTGTGAACGGATAATTTCTCCTTAGACGGTAATTCTCTGAGACAACTTTTCAGTTGTAGTTTTCCCACGTAGTTTCCACACTGTCACTCTTTCATGGTGCGTACTTTTACGTCAACAGGTAAATTTACCGTGTTAGTGTACGCAACGCATTGGCGTTGTTACTATAAATGTATGGTGCAAACATGTATGAGATATATTATAAATGTATGGTGCAAACATGTATGAGATATATAGTGCTTCTTTCATGTCCTACCAGTGCGAATGTATCTACTACTTCTCTTATATCGTGCGCATTGGCTAACATCTAACAACTTCAGAAAATCATGTCAATATCGAACCTAACCATATACACAACTGAATTGACGACAGGGGGTCGCCGCGTCAACTTCCCTAGTATCATATATATGCCGCGGAAACAGAAGCTAGCTAGGGGCATAGCTGAGCATAGCAATTTATAGCCATTAAATCAGAAATAGAGAGCAGACGGTGTTAACTTAGGTGCACGGAAGCTTCAAACGGCAGCTAACAAAGATGTTATGTAGAACACCACACCACAGAATTTCACAAAAGCTAAGGTCCACGGCAGGCGCCATGCATGGCCATCGTATCGCCAAATTGTCAGAAGAGCTATTGATTTGATTTGACGGGGTCACCATGGCAAAAATTATCATGTCTCCATTGCAGCCACGGCCATATCGGATATTGGTAGTTCTTCTCCGCTCCCTTTTAGTAGTTACTTGTACAGAGTTTGCATGAGACAGCCGAAGATCCGAGGTGGCAAATAACCAATTATGAATCAACGGCAAAAAAATCGTACCAAATCATGTAGTAGTGCTGGTTGATCTCGGCACAATCAAAGTAATAAACCCGTTTCCTTCGTTACCAAAAAATTCAGAAGGAAAGCAATCTGGGGAGAGATTATAAATAGCATGGCAATGCCAATGCAAGACAATCACAATTATAGAGAGAGAAACACAGGTTGAGATCGATCTAACCTCTGAGCGGAAAACACATCAACAGGGAAGAGATCATGGCTCGTAGCAGGGACGGCAAAGACGGCTGGTGCAAAAAGATTGGCAAGCTGCACTACTGCCATTGCAAATGCTGATCCGGATCGAGGCCATCCGATACTGTGCTCGTCCTTTGCGTTTTTTTTGGTTCAGTTTTGCTGACGCTTGGATTTTAATAATACTGGTTGAATGGATGTGCCTTGCTGCCATTGCACGGGCTTTCAAAGTTTCTTATGTGGAGTATATGACCAAGACAAATGTTTAGTGTTGGCCGGCGGCGGGGGGCGCCATGCACGTCTCTCTTGAGGTTGGGTCTGAGCACATCTCCCCAGTGCAGGTCCACCTTGTTAGCTGTTTTAATCTAGACGTTGGATACAGTTAGCTGTTTAGCAGTAGTTTCAGTTAAATTCAGTTTCGTCAGTCAATAGGCTGCAGATAAACCACGATCTCGCGTGTGTTAGAGCGGGTCGTGCGCAAACTTAGTGGCCGCTTTGATCTGAGCTCGTGGGATGGCACGAGCAGATAGTTCGGATCATGGCGGAAAGGTAGGATCTCTACCAGCCACCTCTTTCCCGTTTTCGAATAAAAGGAAGAAAAAGAAGGACAGAAAAGTTGCCACGTTTTCAGCAACGCAAAAACCCCTGTGTCTCCCTGGTCTCTGTGTTCTTCGTGAGAGAGAGAGATCAAAGTTCCTGGCCACCGCTAACAAGTGGTATCAGAGCCTCGTTCGCGAGGTTCCTCGATAGCCATGGCCGGGAGCAAGGACAGGGACGAAGCTGGGAAGAAGAAGGGTACGAGCGGGTCGCCCGTACGAGCGACCTCACGCCCGCCCGCGGACACGTCGGCGTCGCGAGAGCGGGGACGTAGCATCGCCAGGCGTGGCGGCAACGACATCGTCGTCCACGAGCGGGTGATCCAGCCCGCTGGCGGCGGCGGCAGCATCGTCTACCCCACGCTAACGGCGACGAACTACATCGAGTGGGCCCTGGTGATGAAAATCAACCTGCGGGCCCAAGGTCTCTGGGAGGCCGTGTCCGGCATGGGCGAGCCGGGCGAGCGCGAGGACATGGCGGCGCTGGCCGCACTCATCCGAGCGGCGCCTCCGGAGATGGTGCCGGTCCTTGCCGTCAAGGAATCGGCAAACGAGGCGTGGGAGGCAATCAAGATGATGCGCATGGGCGTCGATCGGGTGCGCGAGGCGACGGCGCAGCGCCTGCGGAGGGAGTTCGAGCAGATCTCCTTCAGGAACGGCGAATCCCTCGATTCGTTCGGCATGCGCATCACGGGGATCGTCAACAACCTCCGCACCCTGGGTGATGACGTGCAAGAGGTACGTGTTGTGCAGAAAATCCTGCGGGAGGTGCCGAGCGACTACAAGCAGATCGTCGTCTCAATCGAGACGATGCTCGACATCACCAAGATGCCCGTCGAGGAGCTCATCGGCAGACTACGGTCTGCCATGGAGCGATGCGGCAACGACACCTCGAACGCCGCTGGAGGACAAGTGCTCCTCACGGAGGAGGAGTGGATCGCACGATCCAAACGACGCGAGCAGGGGCAAGGCTCGGGCTCTGGTGGCGCCAAGGGCAAGCCAAAGGGCAAGGCGACGACCACGAACCGCGACGGCGGAAGGCCCAACGGTGAGCGCGACATGAGCAAGGTGAAGTGCTACAACTGTAACAAGTATGCAAATCACTTCTCCAAGAACTGCCCTGAGCCTCGTCGCGAGCGCAAGGAACGTCTAAACCTGGCGCAGGAGGAGGAGTCCAGTGAGGCCACACTGCTTCTCGCCAGCGTGTGTGCGCTCACCATCACGACGGAGCAAGACGTGCACCGCGTCCTGCTCAATGAGGAGCGCTCCCTGTGCGCGCGCCGCACTGACGGACACGGAGTGCGACACCTCCTGGTTCCTGGACACGGGAGCCAGCAACCACATGTCGGGGCGCAGGGATATCTTCTCCGAGCTCGACACCGGAGTCAGAGGCGCTGTGAAGCTCGGCGACGGCTCCGCGGTGCAGATCGAGGGGCGCGGGACGATCCTCTTCGCGTGTCGCACCGGTGAGCATCTGGTGCTCACTGACGTCTATTACATTCCCCGCCTGCAGAGCAACATTGTGAGCATCGGACAGCTCGACGAGATCGGGTACGACACGAGGATCAGGCACGGCGCGCTGCATCTCCGCGATCCAGCAGGACGGCTGCTAGCGCGGGTGCCACGAACGCAAGGGCGGCGTACGTCCTGCGGCTGAACCTCTCGCGGCCGCTGTGCCTCGCCCTACACGACGGCAACGACGCACGGCGCCGGCACGCGCGCTACGGGCACATCGGGTTCCGGGCTCTACGACAACTTGCCGGGGACCAGATGGTGCATGGACTGCCGCTCGTCGACGAGGTGGACCGTGTGTGCGAGGCGTGCCTCGCAGGCAAGCACCGGCGCACATCGTTCCCTCACCAAGCGATCCGCCGCGCCGGCAACGTCCTCGAGCTCGTCCACGCCGATCTGTGTGGGCCGATCTCACCTCCCACGCCGGGAGGAAAACGCTATTTCCTCCTGCTCGTCGACGACAAGAGCCGCTTCATGTGGCTGCGCCTGATCACCTCCAAGGACGAGGCGCAAGACGAGCTGAAGAAATTTCAGGCCGCGACGGAGCTGGAATCTGGCCAGCGGCTCAAAGCCCTGCGCACGGATCGCGGTGGGGAGTTCAACTCCGCGAGCCTCGGCGAGTACTACGCGAGCCAGGGGGTGCAGCGCCAAACCACGGCACCCTACTCACCACAGCAGAACGGGGTCGTCGAGCGACGGAACCAGACCATCCTCGGGATGGCACGGAGCTTGATGAAGGCGAAAGGCGTGCCTGCTCGATTCTGGGGAGAAGCCGTCACCACGGCCGTGTATCTCCTGAACCGATCGACGACCAAGAGCGTGGTGAAAATGACCCCGCACGAGGCCTGGTCTGGCAAGCGCCCGAGCGTCAGTCACCTGCGCACCTTCGGGTGCGTTGCCCATGTCAAAGTGACACGCCCGGACGTGAAGAAGCTGGATGATAGGAGCATTCCGATGGTGCTCCTGGGCTACGAACCAGGGTCCGCGGCGTATCGCGTGTACCATCCTCCCACCGGGCGCATCCACGTCTCCAGGGACGTCGTCTTCGACGAAGGAGCGGCATGGGACTGGAGCACCGACGGCGCGCCAGGCGAGGAGCCCCTTGCCTACGAGTACTTCACGGTGGAGCAAGGGTTCTGGCCAAGCACCACCAGCTCCAACAAGGACGACGCGACGGCTTCAACGTCGAGCCCCACGCCAGCGGACTCACCATACGCGACGGTGACCACGCCTGCGCCAGCAACACCAAGTTCACGCGTACAGGTGGAGTACGTCACTCCACCAACAGGCGCCTCAATTCCGTCTCCTGGAGAGGAGGCGCCGCGCCGATACCGGCTCCCTGGAGGATCTCCTGGACACCACGGTGGAGGTGCATGCGAGCCACGACGACCTCTCGTCTCTTCTCCGGAGAGGAACCTGGCTCCTTCACTGAAGCTGAAGGGGAACGAGGGTGGTGCAGGGCGATGGACGAAGAGATGAAGAGCATCATCGACAACAAAACCTGGGAGCTGTGCCAGCTCCCACCTGGGCACCGCGCGATCGGGCTCAAATGGGTCTACAAATTGAAGAAAGACGCACAGGGCGCAGTGGTGAAGCGCAAGGCAAGGCTGGTGGCGAAGGGCTATGTCCAGCGGCAGGGCGTGGACTTTGACGACGTGTTCGCCCCGGCCGCACGGAAGGACTCCGGGCGCCTTCTTCTCGCGCTAGCTGCTCACCATGATTGGCAGGTCCACCATATGGACGTGAAATCCGCGTTCCTCAACGGAGACCTGCGCGAGGAGGTGTACGTGCAGCAGCCGCCGGGATACGTCAAGGAAGGCGAGGAGAACAAGGTCTTCCGTCTTCGCAAAGCCCTCTACGGACTACGCCAAGCACCCAGGGCTTGGAACGCCAAGCTCGACGAGAGCCTGACCTCGCTTGGCTTCGCTAGATGCCCATCGGAGCATGCTGTTTATCGCCGCGGCGCCGGTGATAAATTGCTGCTCGTGGGTGTCTACGTGGACGACCTCATCATCACCGGCACGGACTTGAAGGAGATTGCCCACTTCAAGCTGCAGATGACGAAGCTTTTCAGCATGAGCGACCTTGGGAAGCTGAGCTTCTACCTCGGCATTGAGGTCTCACGGGGCGCGATCGGACCACGCTCCGTCGAGACAGCATACGCAAGGAAGCTGCTGGAGCGCATGGGCCTGGATGACCGCAACTCTTGCAGTACCCGATGGAGAGCACGACTCAAGCTGAGCAAGCAAGGTGGAGGAGATGCTGTCGACAAGACACCGTACCGGAGCGTGATCGGCGGACTACGGAACCTGACGCACACAAGGCCGGACATTGCCTTTGCTGTTGGGTACCTGAGCAGGTTCATGGAGAATCCGTCTTCAGACCATTACGCCGCCGTGAAGCATCTGCTGAGGTACATTGCAGGGACTTTGGAGCATGGCTGCGCACTCACGCGCGGCAACGGAGCTCTGGAGCTGATCGGGTTCAGCGACTCGGACCACGCCGGAGACATTGACGATCGGAAGAGCACCACTGGGGTCATCTTCTTCCTCGGGACGAGTCCGGTGAGCTGGCTGTCACAGAAACAACGGGTGGTGGCGATCTCCTCATGTGAAGCGGAGTACATGGCGTCCACTGCTGCTGCTTGCCAGGGCGTCTGGCTTGCACGACTCCTCGGCGAAATGCTGAACGAGGAACCTGTGAAGCCGAAGCTGTTCATCGACAACAAGTCAGCAATCTCTCTGGCAAAGAACCCTGTGTTCCACGATCGGAGCAAACACATTGATATCAGGTATCATTTCATTCGAGAATGTGTGGAACAGGGACGCATCGACATCAACTACATCAGGACCAACGATCAGCTTGCTGATGTTCTGACAAAGGCACTTGGGCGTCTCATGTTCCAGGAGCTGAGAAGGAGGATCGGTATGACTGAATTAACCTGCCAACGTCAAGATTAAGGGGGTGAATTGTTAGCTGTTTTAATCTAGACGTTGGATACAGTTAGCTGTTTAGCAGTAGTTTCAGTTAAATTCAGTTTCGTCAGTCAATAGGCTGCAGATAAACCACGATCTCGCGTGTGTTAGAGCGGGTCGTGCGCAAACTTAGTGGCCGCTTTGATCTGAGCTCGTGGGATGGCACGAGCAGATAGTTCGGATCATGGCGGAAAGGTAGGATCTCTACCAGCCACCTCTTTCCCGTTTTCGAATAAAAGGAAGAAAAAGAAGGACAGAAAAGTTGCCACGTTTTCAGCAACGCAAAAACCCCTGTGTCTCCCTGGTCTCTGTGTTCTTCGTGAGAGAGAGAGATCAAAGTTCCTGGCCACCGCTAACACACCTGCAGTACCACCACGCCCGTCGGCGCTTTCTTCTTCCCAACACTGCCTTCTTTCCTCTTCTGCTACTGGTTGCTCTTATTGGCCTTCCCGTTACCCTCGTCGTCTTCTTTCTCCTCCCTAGACCCTGGCATCGGCGCCATCATTGCCATCCCCCAACGACTCACTCGTTTTTGATAGCACGTGTTGTTTGGTCGGCGTGGTGGACAATGCACATACTTGGTACAGTGGTCCTACTCAACGGAGCGCTTCTCGGAAATCAAAGTCTACATATATGTCGGGCTTATCCGGGACGTCCACTCTGCTGTAAGATTCGTGTAGATCTCTTCCACAAATTGCAGAAAAAACACCCTATGTTTCGAAAAATTTAATTGATCGGTCCTTTGTTTTTTATAAAACAGTGCCCGTGTTTTCCTATATCTCCACATCTACAGATCTATTAGTCAATATAATTATGTTGGGTAATTAAGAAATAAGGATTAACACCTAAATCAATGGACGTGGATACAGAGTGCCCGGTTACCAGTTTATCTTACGCAGTGCCCCCTCTCGAAATGGAAAACTTCCCGAAAATAATAAGTTGTCCCATGCAGCGACAACGACCGGTATCCGGAAATAGAAACCAGAACCACGTTCGGCATATGCAGGCCATCCACGCTTTCCCAAAATAGCAAAACTCTAAGCCCGCACTTATTTTCCCCACTCCAGCTCCACTAGTAGAAAAATGGCCTTTAGTCCCGATTCACAACGGGCTTTAGTCCCGGTTGTGCAACCGGGACTAAAGGGTCGCGACTAAAGGCCCCTCCTTTAGTCCCGGTTGCTTACGAACCGGGACTAAAGGTCCGTCCGCGCGGGTTCTGTGCGTCGGGACGAAAATGTCTCCCCAGGTGAATTTTTCTAATTTTATTTTTCTAATTTTTTCCACTCCATTTTTTTCTATTTTTTCAGAATTTCTATTATTTCAGTTATTTGCATAGTTTAGTCTCTATCACTAACTACACTTATCTCTAGTCAAATTACTTACTCGTGGTCAAACTTCCCGCTCGGTCACCCATCCTCCCACTACTCTAGCACTAGCACGCTTAACTTCCGAGTTCCGTTCCATCCCGCATCCAAGTGCTTCGCGCGCATGTATGTGATACTAGTATCATATCAATCATATTAACATGTTGGTTGATCTCACATTTCTTTATTGTTTGAATTTCAAATAATTCTTTTAATAAACAAAAGTAATGATGTAATAATAATCTTGAATAAATAAATAAACATTAATTTTTTAATTTGTATTATTATTTATTTATTTTATTTTATTAATTTTTTTAATTTTTTTTTGCCAAACCTAAAAATTTGAAAATCTAAAAAATGGGTAAAAGAAATAGTAATCTTTATGCATGATGCAATTATTAATTTTAATTTTTTAAAAAGTAAAAAAAATATAAAATCCCGAATTTATAGCAAAAACTAAAATCTTCCTGCTTTCGTATTTTCATTTGGAATTTTAATTCGGATGTAACTTTTTTCCACGATCATTTTGACATATTATACGCTTTTTTTCGACGTTGTATGCAAAAGTTAATGCGGTTTTACCATTTTTCAAACCTTTTTTGCTAAAAAAGTGAAAATTCAAATTTGTTAATTTTCCCTAATACTAGGTTGCATAACATACAAGAATCTGAAAACATTTTATTTTTTGAATTTTCTATCATTTTATTTTCTATTTTGCAGTGCTAAAAAAGGACCTTTAGTCCCGGTTGGTATCTCCAGTCGGGATTAAAGATGCCTGCCCTAGCCGCAGCCCACCGTAGCCCTTTAGTCCCGGTTGCCCGAGCATTAGTCTCGGTTCACCATCAGAATAAACAAATGCAGCGTCCAACCCTGTTCTATAAAATTAGTGACGAGTGTAGAATAAAACACAAAAAATGGTTCAGTTTTGCTAACGCTTGGATCTTAATAATACTGGTTGAATGGATGTGCCTTGCTGCCATTGCACGGGCTTTCAAATTAAGTTTCTTATGTAGAGGATATGGCCAAGACAAATGTTTAGTTCTGGCCGGCGGCGGGGGCGCCATGCACGACAGCGACATCCCTCTTGATTTACGTCCGTCAGCGCTTTCTTCTTCCCAACACCGTCTTCTTTCCTCTTCCGCTGCTGGTTGCTCTTATTGGCATTCCCGTTACTCTCGTCGTCTTCTTTGTCCTCCCTGCTTCGGCGCCATCATTGTCGTCCCCCAGTGACTCACTCGCTTTTGATATCACGTATTGGCGTCTGCGTGTTGGACAATGCACATACTTGGTACAGTCCTCCTACTCAACGGGCTGTTTCTCGGAAATCAAAGTTTACATATATGTCGGGTTTATCCGGGATGTTCACTATGCTGTAAGATTCGTGTAGATCTCTTCCATAAATTGCAGAAAAAACACCCTCTGTTTCAAAAAATTTAATTGATTGGACCTTTGTTTTTTTACAAAATAGTGCCTATGTTTTCCTATATCTCTGCATCTACATATCCATTAGTCAATATAATTATATTAGGATTTTAAGAAATATAAGGATTAACACCTAAATTAGTTGGATTTGTACCCTCCTTCCATGGATTGTTTTCCCTCCTCCATGTGTGTCGCAGTATTTTTCCCTCTTCCATTCATGTAGCAACACTAGTAGAAAAAGAGGCTTCCGTCCACCCCCATTAGTCCCCAAAATATAGGAACCGCGACTAAAGTGGTCTTTAGTCGCGGTTCGGGAGGCGAACCGCGACTAAAGACCTGGGCCCAGCGCGCTCGGTGGCCAGCTGGTGGACGGGAGGAGCTTTAGTCGCGGTTGGCCAGGCCAACCGCGACTAAAGGTCCTCAGGCCTGGCCCGAAGGCCTTTAGTCGCGGTTGGCCAGGCCAACCGGGACTAAAGGCCCATCCCTATAAAAGGCAGCTCAGCTCACTTCACTTAGCCATTTGGTGCTATTTCTCTTCACAATCTTCACAAGGGGTGGTGGGTTTGCTTTTGGTTCCTCTTATGCACACAAGGTGTTCGATGAAATGCCCGAGAGCATGAAACAAATATGATATGAAGTGTCCGAGCTACACCTGAGCTTTTTCATTTATTTTTTCTCCTCGATCGCGGTTAGCAACTTGAACCTTTCATGTGTCATTGATAAAATATGCATGTGTGTCGTTCATTGTTTAATTTCTATTATTTGTAGCTAGTTAGTTTAACAAATGCATGATGGTTAATTATATATTTTATATAATAATAATGCAGATGAATCGGCAATGGATGTACGGTAACCGACTCTCCGGCGAGTTCATTACGGGTTTGAAAGATTTCCTCGTAGTGGCTAATGCTAACAAGCAGGGGGGTTTTGTTATCTATCCATGTGTTGGTTGTAAGAATCAGAAGAGTTACTCTTCCTCAAGAGACGTTCACCTGCACCTGTTTCGGCAGGGTTTCATGCCAAGCTATAATTGTTGGACCAAGCATGGAGAAAGAGGGGTTATAATGGAAGAAGATGAAGAAGGGGATGATTTCATCGATGACAACTATCTTGATCATTTCGGTGATACTTTCATGGAGGATGCTGAAGGTGGGGAAGGTGAAGGGGAAGGTGAAGAAGAGGCACGTGATGAGCCCGCTGATGATCTTGGTCAGACCATTGCTGATGCACGGAGAGGCTGCGAAACTGAAAAGGAGAGGAAGAATTTGGATCGCATGTTAGAGGATCACAAAAAGTCGCTGTACCCCGGATGCGATAATGGTCTGAAAAAGCTGGGCTGCACACTGGATTTGCTGAAATGGAAGGCACAGGAAGGTCTATCTGACTCGGGATTTGAAAATTTGCTGAAAATGATGAAGAATATGTTTCCAAAGAATAACGAGTTGCCCGCCAGTACGTACGAAGCAAAGAAGGTTGTCTGCCCTCTAGGTTTAGAGGTTCTGAAGATACATGCATGCATTAACGACTGCATCCTCTACCGCGGTGAATACGAGAATTTGAATGAATGCCCGGTATGCACTGCATTGCGTTATAAGATCAGAGGCGATGACCCTGGTGACGATGTTGAGGGCGAGAAACCCAGGAAGAGGGTTCCCGCCAAGGTGATGTGGTATGCTCCTATAATACCACGGTTGAAACGTCTGTTCAGGAACAAAGAGCATGCCAAGTTGTTGCGATGGCACAAAGAGGACCGTAAGTCGGACGGGGAGTTGAGACACCCCGCAGATGGAAACGCATGGAGAAAAGATCGACAGAGAGTTCAAAGATTTTGCAGCTGACGCAAGGAACATAAGATTTGGTCTAAGTACAGATGGCATGAATCCTTTTGGCGAGCAGAGCTCCAGCCATAGCACCTGGCCCGTGACTCTATGCATCTACAACCTTCCTCCTTGGTTGTGCATGAAGCGGAAGTTCATTATGATGCCAGTGCTCATCCAAGGTCCGAAGCAACCCGGCAACGACATCGATGTGTACCTAAGGCCATTAGTTGATGAACTTTTACAGTTGTGGGGCAGACCTGGTGTACGTGTGTGGGATGAGCACAAAGAAGAGGAATTTGATCTACGAGCGTTGCTTTTCGTAACCATCAACGATTGGCCTGCTCTTAGTAACCTATCGGGACAAACAAATAAGGGATACAATGCATGCACGCACTGCTTACATGAGACTGAAAGTGTGTATTTGCCAAATTGTAAGAAGAACGTGAACCTGGGGCATCGTCAATTTCTTCACCGACATCATAACGTAAGAAAGAAAGGCAAGCATTTCAACGGCAAGGCAGATCACCGGCCGAAGCCTGCGGAACGTACTGGTGCGGAGGTATTTGATATGGTCAAGGATTTGAAAGTCATCTTTGGAAAGGGTCTGGCGGACAATCAGCCCGCAGGAGCTGACGGGCACGCACCCATGTGGAAGAAGAAATCTATATTTTGGGAGCTAGAATATTGGAAAGTCCTAGATGTCCGCTCTGCAATCGACGTGATGCATGTTACAAAGAATATTTGCGTGAACCTGCTAAGCTTCTTGGGCGTGTATGGGAAGACAAATGATACAAAGGAAGCACGGCAGGACCAACAACGTTTGAAAGACCCTGATGACCGGCATCCGGAATGGTTTCAAGGTCGTGCCAGCTACGCTCTTACCAAAGAAGAGAAGGTCATATTTTTTGAATGCCTGAGCAGTATGAAGGTCCCGTCTGGATTCTCGTCGAATATAAAGGGAATAATAAACATGGCGGACAAAAAGTTCCAAAACCTGAAGTCTCACGACTGCCACGTGATTATGACGCAATTGCTTCCGATTGCTTTGAGGGGGCTCCTACCGGAAAATGTTCGAGTAGCCATTGTGAAGCTATGTGCATTCCTCAATGCAATCTCTCAGAAGGTAATCAATCCAGAAGATCTACCACGGCTACAGAACGATGTGGTCCAATATCTTGTCAGTTTCGAGTTGGTGTTCCCGCCATCCTTCTTCAATATTATGACGCACCTCCTGGTTCACCTAGTCGAAGAGATTTCCATCCTCGGTCCTGTATTTCTACACAATATGTTCCCCTTTGAGAGGTTCATGGGAGTATTAAAGAAATATGTTCGTAACCGTGCTAGGCCAGAAGGAAGCATTGCCAAGGGCTATGGAAATGAGGAGGTAATTGAGTTTTGTGTTGACTTTGTTCCTGACCTTAAGCCGATTGGTCTTCCTCGATCGCGGCACGAGGGGAGACTAAGTGGAAAAGGCACGATCGGAAGGAAATCAACGATATGTATGGACGGCCATTCTATGACTGAAGCACACCACACAGTTCTGACCAATTCCAGCTTGGTGGCTCCGTACTTTGAGAAACACAAGAATATTTTACGCTCGGATAACCCGGGGAAGCCTGAATCCTGGATTAGAAAGGCCCACATGGAGACTTTCGGCAGTTGGTTGAGAAAACATTTAATGAATGACAATGATGTTGGAGATCAACTGTACATGTTGGCCAAGACACCATCTTCGACTATAACGACTTTCCAAGGGTACGAGATAAATGGGAATACATTTTACACGATCGCCCAAGATAAAAAGAGCACCAACCAAAACAGTGGTGTCCGCTTTGATGCAGCAACCGAGAATGGGCAAAAGGTCACATATTATGGTTACATAGAGGAGATATGGGAACTTGACTATGGACCCTCCTTTAAGGTCCCTTTGTTCCGGTGCAAATGGTTCAAGCAAACAGGAGGTTGGGTAAAGGTGGACCAGCAATACGGAATGACAATGGTGGATTTCAATAATCTTGGTTACCTTGACGAACCATTCGTCCTAGCCAAAGATGTCGCTCAGGTTTTCTATGTGAAGGACATGAGTAGCAAACCGAGGAAACGGAAAGATAAGAAAACGATCAGTACATCATGCGATGATCCAAAGCGCCACATTGTTCTTTCAGGAAAAAGAAACATCGTGGGAGTGGAGGACAAGACAGACATGTCAGAAGATTATAATATGTTTAGTGAAATTCCGCCCTTCAAAGTGAACACCGACCCAAGCATTAAGTTAAATGATGAGGATGCTCCATGGATACGGCACAATCGTAAGCAAGCAGGGACACAAGGGAAGAAATGATGCGTAATAATTTATTGTACCAAACTTTGTTGAATGGATCATGTGAATTATATTATCTGTGATGTGTTTGGTGTCCATTTTCGAATGATTCGATTGATTCGAGATACCACTGATGATACATGAAATTTGGAGTGACTTAGTCATACTCCTACCTAGGCGTATAATATGCATACTCGTAGTCTTCATAGTCACCGCCGTTGTACTGGTAGTCGTCGCCTTCTAAGTTGCCGCCGTCGTCGTCGCTGCCGTCGCCGTCGCTGTCGTCGGGCGGCGCTCGTGGCTCGAACTGAGGGTAGCGCAGGCGGGGGATATCGCCGCCCGTGATGTAGTCCATGACGCTCTGTAGAGTCCGGCCGTACCACCATAGCCGACGGCCGGCCTCGTGGAAGTTCCCAGGAGGCAGACCGTCCTCCTCATACCTGGCGAGCTCCCTGTCACGCTGATTGATGAAGAAGGCGTCCCAAGTATGCTGGTTATCGGGATGCCAGCGGGGATTCATCCGCTGCTCCGGCGTGAGGTCGAGGTAGTAGTGGTTCGTGATGGCCGCCCGGCGCGCAGTACCCTGAGGGACGGGAGGGACCGGCACGCCTCCGGCGCTTAGGCTCCAGCCGGCGGGGACGCGGTAGCCCGGTGGGCAAGGGTAGTTCGAGGCGCAAAGCTCCTCCACCTGCTGGTAGGTTAGAGTGGGTACGGTGGAAGCCATGAGAGAGTGATGAGAGATTGTAGAGATGTGATAATGCTGGCCAAGCCGGGCTACATATATGTAGTGAGAAATGGCGGGAAAAATGGGAGCGGGAAGACAGGAGGCGGGAAGAAAGAGGCGGGAAGAAATAGGCGGGAAGACAGGGAAGAAATGGCGGGAAGAAGAGGAATCCAGAGCTGGTCATCTAATCTTTAGTCCCGGCTGGTGGGTGCAACCGGGACTAAAGGTGGTTTTGTATCATCTAATAAAATTGTCGGTGGGATAAGGATGTCTGGGTAAGCTTTAGTCCCGGTTGGTGGGTGCAACCGGGACTAAAGGTGGTTTTTGTGTCATCTAAGAAAACTGTCGGTGGGATAAGGATGTTTGGGTAAGCTTTAGTCCCGGCTGGAGGGTGCAAACGTGACTAAAGCTGTCGGCAGGATAAGGACGCGTGGGTGGACGCACTGCTCGATGAGATAAAGCATGTAGCGCACGACGCCCTGTCGGAGGAACAAGACAAAGCAGCAGCGGCGCCGTGCCTATAAAAGGAGCATCGATACGCCTTGGCAAGCAGACCAACAAGCCAACCTAGCAGGTAGGGAGAGTTTCATCCCCATGGATGGAGTTAAGGGTTGGAAAATCTCCCGTGGCGCAACTTCTCGAAGATGTCGTCGGTGCACACGCCCTACGACATCTTCGGAAGTTGCTCCTCTAACAGTGTTGGGTAAAGGGTTCGAAAATCTCCCGTGGCGCAGCTTCTCGAAGATGTCGTCGGTGCACACGCCCTACGACAGGGTCGGGAAGAACTTGTGGGAAGCGAGGGCGGGAAGACAGGAGGCGGGAAGATAGATGAGGGAAGAAATTAGAATTTTCTGAATTTTTTGATATATTATTTCTATTTTTAACATTTTGAAATGAATTAGTTTTATTTTTCTGAATTTTTTGATATATTATTTGTATTTTTAAGATTTTGAAATGAATTAGATTTATTTTTCTGAATTTTTTGATATATTATTTGTATTTTTGAGATTTTGAAATGAATTAGTTTTATTTTTCTGAATTTTTTGATATATTATTTGTATTTTTGAGATTTTGAAATGAATTAGTTTTATTTTTCTGAATTTTTTGTTATATTATTTGTATTTTTAAGATTTTGAAATGAATTAGTTTTATTTTTCTGAATTTTTTGATATATTATTTGTATTTGTAAGATTTTGAAATGAATTAGTTTTACTTTTCTGAATTTTTTCATATATTATTTGTATTTTGAATATTCAGAAATTAAAAGAATTTCAAAAAATACCTTTAGTCGCGGTTGGCCTGGGTATTTCGGCGCGGGAACGAAATTTCCAGCGAAAAGACATTTAGTCGCGGTTGGTGTACCCTTTAGTCGCGGTTGGCCACACCAACCGCGACTAAAGGTCGCGAACTATAAAAGCTCGCGCCCGAACCGCCGCGCCCCATTCTCTTCTTCTCCGCGCGAAACGTCTCTGCAGCGACGCCCTGCCCGAGCCCGAGCCGTCGACGACGCCGCCGCCCCGCCCTTCGACCGCGCCGACGCCAACGACGTCGCCGCCCCGCCCTTCGACCGCGCCGCCCTGCCGTACGTCTCGCGCCGCGCATCCCCGTACGCGTCTCGTCGACGTCGATCTTCTCGCCGCGCCGGCCGCGCCGCCATGGCCGTTCTTCGACCGCCGCCCCGCACGCGCTGCGGCCGCTTTCACACCACGCGCCGCCGCACGTCCCCGAAGAGAGCCACAGAGAGAGAGAGGGAGTCCGGCCGCCGGGCCATAGAGAGAGAGAGGGAGGAGAGAAAGGAGAGAGAGGGCGCCGGCCCGATTTTTTTGTTTTTTTTGTTCTTTTTAATTTTAACTATATACTTAACAAAAACGCGGAAATGCATTAACCGGAGAACGTAACCAAAAAAACACCGCGACCCCGCATTAACCTTCCGGCCACCGGCGCCGCGCCGCGCGTCACAGGCCACGGGAGAGGGGCGCCACAGTACACACGCGCGCCGGCCCCTCTCCACAATCTTTGTTTTTTGTTTTTTTTTTACCTAACAAAAAAAATTAACTTAACAAAATTTTTAATTTAACAATAATTTAGCTTAACTAAAATTTTGACTTAAAAAATTAACTTAACTAAAATTTTGACTTAAAAATTTTTGACTTAACAAAATTTTGACTTAAAAAATTAACTTAACTAAAATTTGACTTAACTAAAATTTGACTTAATTTTTTTGACTTAATTAACAATAATTTAGAAAATCTCTATCTTTTTTTTAATTTAGAAGAAAAAATAAATAAATAAAAGAACTATATTTCAACTATGAGAGTTAACTTAACTAACATTTGACTTAAAAATTTTGACTTAAAAAATTTGACTTAACTAAAATTTGACTTAACTAAAAATTGACTTAATTTTTTTGACTTAATTAACAATAATTTAGAAAATCTCTATCTTTTTTTTAATTTAGAAGAAAAAATAAATAAAAAAAAGAACTATATTTCAACTATGAGAGTTAACTTAACTAACATTTGACTTAAAAATTTTGACTTAAAAAATTTGACTTAACTAAAATTTGACTTAAATTTTTTGACTTAATTAACCACCGCGCGTATATGGAGGGGGCGGCGAGGGGGCGCCGCACAACTTTGTGCGCCGCGCCCCCTCGTCGCCCCCTCCGTATACGCGCGGTGTTTTTTTTTTGGATCGAGAGGGGGCGGCGAGGGAGGCCCCTATGTGTGTTGTCCTCGGCACCGCCACCGCTCCTCTTTCGCCGCGGTTGGTGTCCCTAACCGCGACTAAAGCTCAATGCCTATAAAACTTCGCGCGCCCGCGCGGTTCACTTCATCTTCTTCCTCGAACACGCCGACCGCCCCCTTCTTTACTTAATTAATTAGTTTTTACTACATGTTTTCAGGACTGACATATGGCGGACGATAGAACTGACCCGATTATGGACAACTATGATCCGGATGCTGAAGAACATATAATGGACATCATAAACGGCGATGTTCCTTATGTGCCGACCGAACAAGATGAAGAAGAGGATATTTCTTCTTATCTGAACTTTGAGGGTGAAGATGAAGGTCGTCAGCGAGGTGATGACGAAGGAACGAACATTGTCGATGGAGGTCAACCATCGATAAACGACGATCTTCAATTGCAAGTAGCAACCACCTCCGGCGAGGTATATATATACATTGAGCCTCTGGTGATACAAACTTACTGATTTGAATAAATATGTGAACTAACGCGCGCGACTCTCTTTCTTATTTTAGCCCTCGGCCGGATCGTCGAAACAATCGAGTACGGCGTCAAAGCGTGGCGCAACCAAGATGCTGAAACAAGGAGAAACATATACCATCGAGGTTGTCAGTGCAACCGGCAAGCCGCTGGAGCCCCAAAAGCACTCCACCAAGTTTATCAACCAATGCGGAGCCGTTGTTAGAGACAACGTGCCGATCACCGTCCAGGAATGGAATGAGCCAAAGAAGGCACATCTTGGTTTCAGTTTTGTCGACAAGAGAACAAAAAAAGATTGCTGGAGAAAGCTTATGGAACATTTCGTTCTACCTCCGGAATACAACAAAGTCGATGAATTCGGTAACGAGACTCCGGGTGGACGTGAGAGGAGGAGGCTAGTCAAACAGTTCGCTCTTCATAAGATGGCCGATGCATTCCGGAAATTCAAGCAAAATCTAGCCCGTGACTATGTCAACAAGAACAAGACTCCGGATTTCAAAGGACAATATGAGAAACTGAAAGATGATTGGCCAGAATTTGTGAGGCAAAAGAAATCGGAGCATTTCACTGAAACATCGAAAAAAAATAAGGAAAATGCGGCTAAGAAAGAGTACAACCATATTATGGGGCCAGGAGGGTATCGCCTTTCGGAGCTTAAGTGGGAGAAGATGGAGAACGACCTGAGGGCGCGAGGAATCCCTCTAGGTACAGAGGGATGGGACCCAAGGGCCAAAAGCTGGTGGTACGGGCATGGGGGATCGCTAGACCCGGAGACAGGGGTGTGTGTTCACCGGAAGAAAGCGTTTAAACCCACCCAAGCCCTTATTGACGCAATGAGGGATGCTCAAGAGGGGAAGATCAAGTTCAATAGAGAGAATGACGCGCTGACAAAAGCCCTCGGGAATCCTGAACACGGTGGACGTGTACGAGGCAAAGGCGCCATTCCGTGGTCCGTCGGGTTTTCCCAGGACGATGACCCGTACGGTTACAGAAGCCGTAAGAGAAAGACGGATCGGGATGCAGATTTTATGGGAAAGTTGGCATCGGAACTCCATGACCTGAAGCAGATGGTGTATGATCTAGCAAAAGAAAGATCGGCTGCTGCAGGGCCACATGAAGATCTCGGTAGCCAGCAGCGGAAAAGCAGTGTGGCTTCCACGGAAGCCCCGCCTGGTGCTAATGCACCCTTGCTGGCCCCGGCTGGTGCTACCTCGGCTGGTGCTAATGCACCGATGATCGAGATTCGTGCACCGGAGCCTCACTACCCCGTGGATGATGTAAAGGAGATGAAAGAATGTGATCTGCATTTTCCAGTGGGGGGCATATGTTCCACGAAGGTAGCTAGCGGCAGTGCTTTACCATGTACACCTGGAGCACTCCACCACAATAACCCCATTGAAGATGGCTATGCTCGTGTCACGGTGGAAGAAATAGTCCAAGGGTTTGAGGAGCTGGAGATTGACATTGCTACACCCGAAGGGGAGAGAAGACTTGGAGATCTCAAGCGCCAGTTCATTCTATGGAAAAAGAAGTACACAGTGTTTCCAGGCGAGGCACCAAGGCTAACAAGTCCACCCCCCTCCGGTGGTGGTGGTAGCGGTGGTGGTGGTGGTGGTGGTTCACATACACCTCCTTCACGTCAGCCGACGCCGCCCCCCAATCCACCTCCGGCGGGTAAGCAGACGCCGCCCCCCAGTCCGCCTCCGGCGTGTACGCCGCCCCCCAATCCACCTCCGGCGAAGAAGCAGAAGGAGTCCTGGACTATTAACCCGGACCCTTATGTACCTAAGACCACAAAGGTACCGGAGCCATCACTGAAGCCTCTCCTCCCAAGGCCTTGGGAACTTAGTGAAGATGAAAACAAATTGGCCGCGGCTGCTCAGTATGAGAAATGGAAGGCGGATATGAAGGCGAAAAAAGAGCCTGAGCCCAAGCCAGTATTTACTGAGAATGAAAAGAAGTGGGCTAAGTCATTTTTGAGCACACCATCCCAAGCCGAGAAGAATATGCCTGACGACTATGGACGTGAACTTCGTAGGCAAGCACTCATATTGAAGAAGAAGAAAGACTTGGCGGAGAAGGAGAAGAAAGCCTTGGAGGAGGAGAAAGAAGAAAGTAAAAAATGCGGGAAACAAGTTGTCCAGCTCGGGGAACAAAATAAACAATCGATCCCCCCGCTCATAGTGAAAGCCGCTGGTCCGGATGCTGAACTAATGGACCCCGCTATCATAGAAGCGGCGGCAGCACAGGGAATGACTGTAACGGGTGCCAGAGAAAAAGCGGCCGAGATCGGTATGACTCTTCGTGCAGTGTTAGGCCTTGAGGAGGCGCCAATGAGTGAGTTAGCAATTACATATGTGCCGAATGGGCCTCTCGTCGAGCCTGCACAGGAAGAGGATCTACCAGCACAAATGCAAAATCTGCTACGTTGGTACAAGGGTTACATAAAAAATAACGCCGGCAAAGAATATATTTATGCGGAAGTTAGAGAGGAGCATCACTTCAAACAGTACTCTGTACAAGTTCATATGAGTGAATTGTTCCAGCTGTTCAATCTGCGCGAGCTCGACAAATCTATCCTGAGTTGCTACGTTCTGTAAGTGATTTATTTCTACCTCATCTCGTTCATTGCCTGCACTATATATATTGTCCTAACTATATTGTTGTGTACGCTATTATGCAGAATGAAGATTGGGGAATGCAGAAAAAGGAACATCCATGATGTTGGGTTCATTGACCCACATATCGTTAATGGATATGTGTTAGAAAGATTCCCCCACGACGTGGAGAAAGACCTGTGGGAATTTCTTACAAAGCAGCAACTCAAAAGTTAAATTCTATTTCCTTACCATTTTGGGTGAGTGTTTCTGTCTTGAGCATATTCTCTTTTGTTTACTCTATGCATGGTATGTCTAATTGATGAGTTATGCATGACTGTGCATGTAACGTGTCCGCAGGTTCCACTGGATTCTGCTAGTAATTGAATTTCACACCTCCAGAGTTCTCATCATGGACTCTCTGAATATGGATCCAAAACTTTGGGTCGACATGAGAAATATGCTGCAAAGGTAATTATTTTCAATCATTTGCGCTCTATATCGATCAGCCTCTTTCGTTTATTTCCTAATATGAAGTAACTAATAACTCCCTATTCATTTAATTTTCTTTGCCCTGTAGGGTTTGGAGACGGTTCTCAGATCAAATGGTCGGTGAATTCAAAAAAGAGCTAGAATTTAGAGTCTTACTGTCTGGGGATATTCAGCCACCGGGGACCAATCTATGTGGATACTATGTTTGTGAGTTCATCCGGAGATACACCTCTGAGCGGAGGCCGTCGGATAACAACGTCAAGAGGAAAACTTCCGGAAGACGCTTAGTCCAGAAGCTCGCTTCCGACCAATTCAAGAGGAACTAGCAGGATTTTTGATGAGGGAAGTCCTCCATCCTAAAGGAGAACACTATTACGAGGACGTAGAACTTCTGATGCAGTAAATTGTGTATGGAAACTTGTTCGAAATTGTATATGGTCATCCGAGATTGAATATATATTGTATATTCCTCTTGAATTCTTCTTGGTTCTAATTTCAAACTTGTTTGAAATTGTACATTCATATGCATGTATATAGTAGCGTAGAATATGTGTACTGAAACTTCTTCAAAATTAAAATAAAACAGAAAATAAAATATAAAAGAAATAAAACAATACAAATTAAAAAGAGACCAGATTTAGGGGGGGGGGGGGGGGGGGTAAAACCCTAAACCTGCGGAGGCCTTTAGTCGTGGTTGGCCCCTTACTAAAGGTCCTCCGCCCCGACGCACGCTTGCCGCCACGTGGACGGGCCTTTAGTCGCGGTTCGTAAGCAACCGCGACTAAAGGGGGGGGCCTTTAGTCGCACTTAGTTAGTCCCGGTTGCGCAACCGTGACTAATGGCAGTTGCCAACCGGGACTAAAGCCCGTTTTTCTACCAGTGCAACAGAATCAACCGTTCTACATATGCATATATTTTCTAATTTTGGATCTGTAGAATGGAGAAGGAACCGACCGGATTCAAGGAAATTACATGAACAATCTCGGGGAACAATACACATCATAGCATGTATGTGGCCGTTAGACGATAATCCTGGGACGCCCACACAGTTGTAGAATCTCTGTGTCGACCGCTTCTCCTTTACGTAGCATGCATGCATGTGACTGCCGGCTCGAACTCTCTTCTTTATACTCCAATACAACCAACTCAGCGTACCACATTATACCCTATATAAAAGTTAGTCAATTTACCGATCTCACAGCAACGCTACTACTGTAGATAGGCTATTTATCCTTTCGCTAATCCAGTCACGGTACGACGCGTGGTTCCTCTTTTAATTGCCTCTTCTATTCAACCGATCGGTCTTTTTAGTTTTTCCTTTTTTTTAGGTGGGGGTGTTACCGGTTACCGGCTCCCAGGCCTTTTCTCAGGATGGTTCCGGTGATTATGTCGCTACTGTTTACAGCGGTGGCTTCCGCTCGATTCTGTGACACGTCCTCTCATCCTGGCACATGTATCCTTTGTGAGGGCTTTTCTGGAAGACTCTCTCCTAATTCCTAACTTCTCACGTATCATCCCCTCCCTTCCGAACGGCGCTCCTCTTTCTCCGGCCGAGCGGCTCCGCCCCAGCCGGTACCCCAATTTTTTTCTCTCCCTGGCCACCGTGCTACCTAACAGGCATCACGCTGTTCTTTCCTCCCGAGGCGGCAGGCGGGGCGGAGGAGGACCTGAGCCCTCCTCCCTCTCTCGAGGCAACACGGTAATGGGAGAAGCCCGCCTAGCCATTGCTTCGTAGGATGCATCTACGGATCTACCCCTTGATGCAACATCTCCTTGGTTAGTGTCGACGCGGCGACGAACAAATCTGGGCCGGTGGATGAGCTCCATGGGCGGCCGCACGCGCCGCTCCAAATTCCTCCTCACTCAAGGCCGGTGATCTGGTGGCCGCACGGCGCCGCTCCAGATTCCTCCCTATTTCCAGGCCGGCGGGTGAGCGGTGCCTCCCTGGTGTGGCATTGCCGGAGTTGGCGCGGATGTGCACAATTTCATGGTCGAGGTCGTCGAGCAACCTGGAACCGTCACATCTCCTTCGTTTTGGTCATCGACACCATGTTCGCCGACCAAGTTGTTGTGTTGTGGAGCAGGTTCATGAAGGACAACCTGCCGACAACTTCATCTCCTGTGTGAATCAATCATTCAGGTAGCCGACATTGCACCCTTTCTTCTAAATTGGTGATTGTTGGATGAAGTTGTTCCACTTCCAGTATATCTTTGTTGTACTCATCAGCGCCACAAAAAGGCCAAACAACTAACAAAATTATTGACATGGAAAAGTAGAAGATGATCCAATCTGGGGATCTCCTAAATATTCGAGTAGAATCTAGATGGGTTTACAATTTTATACAAGATGTCCCGAAAGGTTCAACAAGTAGTCACCGGGGAGTGCTAATCAATCCACGGTTTTTGTCTACAAACTAGGAGGGGTAATGGTTATGATACTTTCTGTTTTCTTATCTTTTGTATCTGCGCTCGAGAGAAAAAAAATCCGTAGAAGAACGAATGATATTCCGTTGCTGCTTGGAGTTGGTAGTTAAGAAATTAATGGTTACTTAATTAGGAGATGGGCTCATGCTTGCAATGTTCAGATAAATCACCATTCATAATAGCGCAGATCTACCATAAAATGTACAATCTTCTGGAGTAAGGTCATTGTGATGGATGGTTCACCTTTGTCTGGATAGAGATACACAAAGTGGTTTTAGTTTTTTGAAGTGCCATTAGATGATCGTAGTAAGTATTATTGTGGAGTTTATTTGGACATTGTCTTCTCAATTTATATCTGTTTAATGTTGGACAGGGGCTACTTCTTGCCGGTAGATTAGATTAGCCGTGTTTGGTGCAGAAGCCATGTCAAGATACGATCTAAACATTATTTCTGGGGATGGATGCAGGTAATTATTCTTTAAACTAATCATATTTATATTAATCAGTCAAAATCTCCTGTCTTTATTTTTCAAAGGAAGCTAGATAGGAAGCTCCATCCATTATTTACCGTATGTTGAATTGTTTTATGCATTAACTTAAGCTTATTAGATGGTGGGCAGATATTAACTACTGCATAGTTTATTAGCATGCATGGTCAGCTTGGATCGATACTATATGCATCATGTACCTATTTCTGGCTATAGGAAACTGACCATCACTCTCACGAAATGCAGTGGTACTATTTGATATACATGCAAGAGAAGTGTTTCTGAATGTTCAACCAGGAACAATCTATTCGTCCTGAAGCAGTTTGTATGAATCTATGGTGGACTAAAGATGGATGGTGCGAAAAGGAAAACAAAAATGAGGTATCTATTTCTCCTAAACGCCTAAACCATAGGCAATATTTTTATTCAAGACTTCTATGAGCAATTGTCAGCAGCATACATGACCATGTGCAAGACTTGACTATGTATATGTGGTAGAACCACTCTCCCAATTTCACACAGTACCAGTAACCATCCATGTATACCTATGAAAACGTTGTTCTTCCTTTTCCTCATCATCGAGAGGCATTGCAGGTGAAGAATCTTGGAGGAATGAATTTATGTATCAGGTGGTCTCCCTATCGGGTTTTTTCAGCTGATGTACCACTTCATCTAAGGGCCATCATTAACGACAAATCAGCGAGCGATCATTACCCTGAAGAACCTGCCTCTACATATGTGAACAACTACTATCACTCAGCAAGTGCTATCGCCGTATTGTGCCTTATAATATGTTAATCAAGAGACAAGGTGTATGGATGATCCATCTGGGTACACATGCATTTTCTGTTCTTTAAACTAATAAGAATACTAGATGCTACTGCAATTATGGTTCCTGATAATGAAGTGGGTGCGGCTTTTGGTTTGTAGGCAACAGTACCGGCCATCTCTTTTTAATTAGATATAATGTCATCGTACAGAAGGCACAGTATCTGCATGTTGTATGAAAGAGGCATAGGTATCCCAGTGCACCTACCGTGTATTCAGCAAATGTGGTTCACCCATCTGAGTGCTATATTGCACCAACATTGCTTGACAATGATGCTATTCGAAAATATTCCTCTGCACCAGTTCTACAACCTGATCCAGACCCATACATTGCTCATATGTGCATGTCCGAGTTTGAATTAGCGCATTCTTGCTCTATATTGACAAGGACTATCCTTTCATGTCATTGTATAAGATGTTAACTATTTCAATGGAAAATTGGATCAGTAAGGGGGAGATGGTGCTTATTCAATGGACACCTAAATATGGATCCGTGGGGTGTGTGGTTACTTAACTGGTTCCGCTTCAGATAACAGGCTCGCCCTGTAACCTAAGTTCAGTGCCGGTAATTGAGTACATACTTGGTCCTTTCGGCTTAGTAGAATCACATGACCCAGTGACCAATGACGGTACAGATGATCGTGGTATATCAATCACGAAATACAATTGCACCGTGTGGTGTGCTGAGGTAGATGTCATGCCAGCTATGTTGCAAGTCGAGATGTTGTTGTTGTGTCTGAGGGATCTGGTGCAAATTTCTATGGATTACAACTACAAATGCTGAATCCTTTGTATATCAACATGAGCTAATACAACTTCAGTTGTTGAGCACTTTTTTTACTTATTTCAGAGCTAGGCTCCAATCAATTATGTACCAATTACAAGCTTCCTGATGATGTATCATGGTGTTGTATCTTCCATTTGATGGAACTCTGTTTCAATCAAAAGACAAGGTGTATGGCCATTGTAAATTGTAAATTGCTGACTACATGTTCAATCAAATGTGTTGTTTTTTTACTATTTCTGTAAAATAGTGGCCATTCTGATTTTAATCTTACTCCTGAAAAACAATCTGTGTGCTCTCTATGTTTTGTTTCTATGCACACCAAATTTTCTATTTTTATTTATCTAAGTTTGTCCAGTTGAGCAGCTACACAGATTGAAGGGCAACCAGCGCTACGCATCTCCCAAAATTACACTTCTCTAGCTCAGCTATTGGTATATCTAAACGTCGACAAATTATACTATCGTTATATCTGGTTGGAATAAAGACTACGCTCTACTTACAAATTCCATCATAAATCCATAATATATACTTATTTTAACAGCTATAAGTAAAAATATTGCAGAAAAATACCACAAAAACGAGGACCTGAATGTCTACTTGCAAGATAATTTCAGTTTGAAGATGTGCTTAGTGTAACACATAGCTGTTCAGATATATGCTATGGCTACTGAAAGACAGCATTAGAGCTGTCCTCAGGCTATCTTATTGATAAATATAAGAAGCCTCCCAATTCATCCTCATCTAATTGCAAAGTATTCTTACCTTGCATATGCAGAAATGAGTAGCAGACGACCGCGTCTGCGCAATCGGTGCTGCTCCGGTCATCGATTTCTCCTCACTGGATCCGTCCACCGGCACTCCATCTTCCGCCTCAGCGCCGCCGTTCCTGCAGCCTTGGTGACCGCGCCATCCACGCATACTCCACGCGCGTCGGAGCCCCTCCGACACGGCGACACCCACTGCTGTCCATATTTTGCTGCCTCGCTGCTCTCATTCCTGTGGCATTCAACAGAGATAGAGCACCAGTGCTCGATTGACAAGAGAGAGAAGGCAGCTAGAGAACCAGCATGTATCACAGAGTTACCAATAACGACAGAAAATTAAGCTCCGTGTGTAATCCGCCGACCGCACCAGTCTTCCACCTGGCAAAAGAGGCGGACCCAGGATAAAAGAAAGTCTGGGTGTCCCATCTCCAGTAAGCTGTATTATTTCAAACAAGTAAATACTCTCTTAAACTCAAAAAAAAGTAAATACTCTCTTTCTATTTTTTCCGAAAATTTCCCCAATCTATAAATGATCATTAACGGCAGTAAAAAGGCTCAAAAGCAATAAAAATTATAAATAGATGATTCGACCACCTACCGACGATTACACACTAGCGGGAGGCGAAGGCGGAATGCCGTTCTCGCTCCTCCATCAGCAGAGCATGCAAAATCCGCCAGACACACGACTACACACTCCCTCCGTCAACAACGCTAGAACCACCGAAGTTCTATTAAACAATTGTTTTTCTTAGGAACGCTCGAATGATACATAGAACAACCCGCACCAGTAGATCGATTCCACTAAATGAATTGCCAGGATGTATCTAATCTAGCGCTAACTGTATGCTTAGCAAATAATCATGGGAGTTGAAATCCGTGATCTTGTTTTTGATTTTCTGAATATGCGCGCCCGATGATTCATTGCAGGTGGCTTCAGTTATTCCATATGCCGAAAGTTCTTCGGGTTCTGCGGTTGGCAATGAGTCTGGGCTTGTGCAGCAGCTACGCAGCAAAATATCTCGAATAGAGAAGGATTTGGTAGGCATCCATGCCATGGCGGCAGTGGTGCAGAAGAAGGGCGAATTAGCCACCGAAGCCGAATAGTACGCATTGGACGAGCTGCAGAAGGCCACTGAAAGCTTGAATTGTAAGTGGTCAATGTTTGTTGTCTTTTTGGGTTCTTCAGGTGTCTTTGTTCCTTTATGAACTTATTTTGTTCTTCTTCGGCAGTCATTGCTTTGAACGCACTGGAGGAGAACAAACGTGTGCACGAGAAGATCGATGCTATGAATGACTTGTCGCAATGGCATGGCACGCTTTGGACTAGTAGATCAAAGGCTGCAATTTTCGCCAAGTTTCAAGATCGGGTGGAGCATTAGCACGGATTTTTTGATAAGTACAATGCAAGCTTGACCATGGTGTGGCAAACCATGTTTCCGTTTGACCCCGTTCCTTCGACCTTGCTGGCTTTGATGGCGAAATTCAGGAACGCTGCCCGTGTTCGGACTCTGGTGCGGAATCAACTTCTTGCCGGAGCCGAACTTGCTTTTGACTTTGGGCAAGCCCGCTACCCGACACTTGATCTGGAGCTGATCGCTAAGGTAGATGTGGAGCTGCACCAATACTATCCTGTTGTAAGGCGTCCTGCTTCAATTATAATCGCCAGGTTGGAGGCAGGCACCGAGGTAGACCTGCAGGTCCGGGCCAATCAAGGGGCAGGAGGGTCAAATTAGCGCAAGACAATGTAAAAAACATCGAGTGGTTGCTGATAACTGCAAGAACACAGATCGATTGTAGCTAGTTTCGAAATAAGAGTATCGAACCACGAGGAGCTACTGGTTAGGGTCTTAATGCCCCTTGTTACTATTATCTAGGGGGTACTTGTAAGTTATTCTAATTTCAAGATAAAGTATATTAAAAGTTGTTTGTGTTGATAGCTAAAGTAAATAAGAACAAAGAAATAAACTAATGTAACCAAGAGCTAGAGAGTGTTGAGAGTGTGTTTGTGGTATGGTTGAGGGGTTCTCAAGGAGTGTAGGTTCCACCACTAGTATTGCTATTACTTATGATAAGAATGAACTATATGTTTGCCAAGCTATGTGTGGGGAGAGCTCCATAATAAGATGCGCCCAGAAAGCCATCGGTCATCGCATCTCTAAATAACCACAGCAGCTAGTCTTCTGCAAGCCACATATTGACTATTTGCTATTAATGGTTTTACCCATGGTTCTCGATATGAGCTTAGTGAATCCCTCCTTATCCCCCTCATCCATGTGTTAGAGCGCCGATACGGTAATGTCACTTCCCACCGTTCACTCTACCACACTTCAAAGGGTAGTTCCCTCCTTCTCCATAAGACAAATATTATGTGGTGCACTTCACATAACATCAAGAAGAGAACTAACACACATTCATAGATCAAAGGTATAAAACATCTTTATTTCACATCATAATATTACTAGGGTTTCGCCATATCTCCACAAGAACAAAGGAACTACTCATACATGAAGGGGATCAACATCATAGCAATATGAATATGAAGGTACAATTGCATACAAGTGTAAATCCTAATAGGGTTCGGATCACAACCAAGTATACAAAGGGGATCGGTGATGGAGACGTTGATGATGGAGATCGATGCGTTGCCCTTCAAGATCCTAGCCTCCTCCTCCTCCTCCTCCTCCTCTTCTATGCTGGTGGAGATGGTAATGGAGGCGGCGGCTATGGAGACGGCGGCGGAGCAGCATGGCTCCGCCCCTATGGCGTGGATGATGAAGTGGTGCCTCTCCTTGCCTCCTCCCCTCTTTATATAGGCGCTGGAGGTCGGTTTCACGAACCGACGGAGCATGGGGCCGAATATGCCCATCGGGCCTTCACAAATGTTGTTCCATTTGATGAAATGGACCCGACGGAGCCCGGTACGGCCGTACGGTACGGGCGGCTCTGCCCGTACCGATGGTTGCCAAAGCTAGTGGATTCTTTCGTATTCTGGACGCCATTTCTTCATAAGAACTCCGATTTGGGTGTTCTTTGGCTCGTTGAAATCGTATGGACGAGGGATACAACACCATAGCATTAGAGTTAAATATAAGATGTTGGAAAAATATCACTTTTCCCACACCTCATATGGCTAAGTCTGGTGCCTGTAACTCTTCCACATTGTGCCCTCTTGGTCCCTTTTGCTCCTTTTTCCATGATCTGCAATAACACCTGAATACATGTCAAATACAAGGGAAACATAATAAAATCCTACTAAAACTAATAAATATGCGAAGCTCATATGAAAATGAACAAGATCTCGTAAGTATGCAAAATAGGCATAGGTGTATCTAGCTGGAGCATGAAATGAGTGACAATATGAGTAATAGTATACTTAAAAATCTCAGTAAAATAGTGCTAAATTTCAAGCTATCAACTTCCCCAAGCTTAGCTGTTACTCGCCCTCGAGTGACAAAGTGAAAAAGAATAATAGCGAGAAATGAACTTGGGCAGAAAAACTCACAAGTATGAGGTGATATCCTATACTTCGCCAAGCTAGAAGTAAGATGTAACATAATTATACAAGGAAACACCAATTCAGTTGTGTTGGTCCATAAGAGATCACTTACAACTTCTATGCCTAATGTCAAAAGTAAATCTACCTTGAAATAAAACTTGTGATCCTCCTATTACTCTTTTTTTTATGTTCGTATATTAAGAGTAACAGATCATGTCAAAAGAAGTATAACAGCAGAGTGTTTCATTAACACCCACATCAATAAATCAAGGTTATCAAAACACTTACTATCTATTCATTGTCTTTCAAGAATATCTATTATATATTAAAAGTACATTAAGGGTTAACCAGAAAAAAAAGAATTTAATAGAAATTCCCACAAAAATCAGAGACATCCGGCCATTTATTTGATAGACCGAAAATCTATAGCCATTAGATTAGACTTAAGTGAAAATTACCCACCATTGCCATTACACAACAATAATAACGTATCAGTTATCCTCTTCAAGATTTCTTTTGTTTTCCTTTTTCTCCACTGTCACGCCGTATCTAAACCTAGGAGCCCTAATTCCATATGATTTGTTATATGCAATGATGCATGAGAACCAGGCATGGATGCATCATGCATATACACACGCGGCAAAGAAAGGATCGGAGGTGATGCACTGATGCCAGGGAAAGGACAAGATCGGAATTGACGCCACCAGCGGCCGCCGCAACTGCACCCACAGGAGGCAAGGACGGGATAGGAGATGATGCTACGACAGCGACAAGATCGGATGTGATGCCATTGGCGGCCGCCGCAACTGCAGCGACAGTAACACTTCACGACAGAGTAATTTTCGCCTGTAGGTAATCCTTTTGTTGCCGGTTGATAGAGGCTGGCCAGGAGTATCAAGATGTATTTTCTGTACTTCAGACGTCCCATGCTAGCTGCCGAGCTATTTGCTGGGTTGATGCCTCGGCATGTGTAAGGACATGCAGGTTATGCTGCCAATCGAGAAATACTGCCATGTTCCGGCAGGCAGAAATTACTCTTGTCGATGAAGCCGATTCTTATCTTCGCCCTGCAGGGTTCTTGATCGATAAGAAGCGCCATCATCGCCAAGATAAAGATTGGAAGATTTGACGTTCTCTAAAGAGAAGACTAGGAGGCATAGGCGCGGCGGCACGCCGCGCCCGTGGTGCTACATATGTTGAGGTGATGATCGGCTAAATGATTATGTAAAATTGATGTGTTATAGTAGGTAGAAGTGTGAAAGATGTCGTGGGTTGCGTAATTAGTTAGCAACATTTAACAGTTCATGAAGTATTGTGACTGAACTATAGCTATGTAAAGATCAAAATTAAGAGTTAGTGGACGTAGAATGAAACACTCGTGATGTTGTACCTGCAAAGCCGTATCAGGTGGCAAAAAAATCCAAGATGGGGTAGCCTCTCCTTCTTGTGTATCCATGAGCACCTCTCCATCACCCACGTCAAGAACCATTGTGCAAATTTTCCGAACCAGCCTGCTCCTCCTTTGATAATGCATGATTAGACAACCTTATATTCCTTCGCACCCTAAGCATAGAGAGTCTGTGAGGTGCAGTTGTATTCTACCTTGTTGTGACTTTTGCTTTCGATGTATGTTCTGAAGCTTGTAGTGTTGCATGGTTGCTGTATTTTCAGTTGTTATTGTTGTCGTTTGTTTGGTGCCTTGTCTCTAAGCTTTATACCTTGCGATTCCTTGTATTAGTCATTTCCAGGTTTGGGATATGGGCGCCTCTTTTTAGAGTTTTGTTGATTGCATCTGATGTGTGTGCATGGCCTAGGGTTTTGATGAGCGAGGCGATTAATGGATTAATTTTTCTAAGATGTATTAATTAATGGATTAATTGGTATTGTTTTATCTTAGTAGGCGGCTTCACCGATGGATTTGCTTGTTGGCATGTGTGATGGCTACCTAGACAGGCCGTGGCATCAAAGGCTCACACGTAGCTAGCTAACTGTAGTAGCATTTGCTGTTTTAGACAAAAGAAGAGGTGAAAATGGGATAAAAAAAGAAGAGAAAAGGAAATTGGGTACTCTAGCAAAAGGAAAAAATGGTGCCAATTTCTCGTGCGGGCCGGAGGCGTAGGAGGGGGCACCGGCGACAGTGGTGGCGGCGGTCGGCTACTGGGTTGCTGGGCAGCATCCTCTATGCTGCCTTGTTCTTGAACGCCGGTGCCGCCGCTGCAACAGTGCCGGATCTGGACTCGCGGCAAGCTCGTGGTTCATCTTGCAGGTGGCGGAGCAGCTCTGCATGCCAACTGGTGCTGAAGTCGATTTGTGGCACGCAGCGTCGTCAGCAGGAGCGTGCGCCGGAAAAGAGAAACGGGGAGTTACAGCCGCATGAGGATGAGGAAGAGGGGGCACGGATTCAGCCGTCAGTTGTTGCCCGTTGGTATGTTCCCTATCTCTGTAGCCTGTGGAGAGCACTGGCTCAATTCGTTGTAGCGATTACGTAGATTTCAATGAAAATCATGGTGCTTAGGAAATCAGAGTGGAATGGTCAGAAGGAGAAACCAGCTATAATTCTTCCAAACGTGTTGTCAGTTTGCTCATTCTAGTTAAAGTATTCGTTAGTATCGTAACTGGTAACTGGAGAATAACATAGATGCCATCACATGTACTTTCAATAGCGACGGAAAGCAGCATTAAAAAGATGAAACAGAAAAGCTAAGTTTTTTTTATACAACTGTCCATCCCAGATAGGCAGCTGAATACAGAGCACCCATCAGACATTTAGAGAAGGTAGTTCCGAGGCCGCTGCTTAGAAATGTACACAGAACTTAACAATGACAGAATTTGCCCAAGGATCAACACACACATATACACATTGGAGAAGAACACACAGAGACTTTTTCTGGCACCGCACCTTCGTGCCTTTTTTCTCTTATTCAACTCAATGAACTCAGCTGGTTACAATGCCTATAAATAGTGCTACGTACATACACTCAGCAAGCCCACGAATGCTTATCTCCACTAGCCAGAAGATAGGAACAAGCAACCACGTCGGCCACACCATTCGGCCACTCTCCTCGCAACGGAAGACGTGCTCTATCTCTCTGCACAACGGGTGATTACCAAGTCCACTGCTAATCCTATCTCTAAGAGCTAGCTCAATCAATTCATGCATGTACGTGGAACTCTCCTCCTACTCACTAGGCATGCAACTAACTAACTAACAGCGTCCAGACTTGGTGCCATACATGCACAACACCAAGCTAATCTATGATGACACGACTAAGCATTACCTTGTACACCTGAACACATCTCTACAGTGCACACGGCCGCAGCTTTCCGCCTAGACATCTCGATAACATGAACAACTCAAATAAATAAACACGATGAACTACAAATTAACAAGATTAGTTCTAACAATCACCTCCCTAATATTGTTGTTACTTATTCCTCTCTTGAAGCCATGGCTGTCGATGTCGTCAGTGCAACACGTAGATGGCCGCCATTGCCAACTTCTCACACCGATTTGTCACCATCTCTGTTGGCCTCGGCGAGAGACACACCTCCTACTCCTTCACCGCGAGCATGCCATCATGACACACTCGCTGCCGCATGTTCGCCGCCGGTGCCGCACCTCGCCGGTGGCTCGCCTCCATGTTCGCCACCGGTGACGCAGCTCGCCGGTGACTCGTCTTCATGTTATCGTCGATGCCGCACCTTGTCGACGACTCGGACATGAACGGCGAACTCATCATGGCGATGGCCTCTGCGTCATGGCCATCAACTCCTTGCTGTCGGCGACGTGACTTACCGGGCAGCACATCTTCCTCCTTCGCTCGTGACGCAGCTTGACGGCGATGAAGACACGAACCTCGCAGCTGGCTCTGATACCAAATGACAGAATTTGCCCAAGGATCAACACACACATATACACATTGGAGAAGAACACACAGAGACTTTTTCTGGCACCGCACCTTCGTGCCTTTTTTCTCTTATTCAACTCAATGAACTCAGCTGGTTACAATGCCTATAAATAGTGCTACGTACATACACTCAGCAAGCCCACGAATGCTTATCTCCACTAGCCAGAAGATAGGAACAAGCAACCACGTCGGCCACACCATTCGGCCACTCTCCTCGCAACGGAAGACGTGCTCTATCTCTCTGCACAACGGGTGATTACCAAGTCCACTGCTAATCCTATCTCTAAGAGCTAGCTCAATCAATTCATGCATGTACGTGGAACTCTCCTCCTACTCACTAGGCATGCAACTAACTAACTAACAGCGTCCAGACTTGGTGCCATACATGCACAACACCAAGCTAATCTATGATGACACGACTAAGCATTACCTTGTACACCTGAACACATCTCTACAGTGCACACGGCCGCAGCTTTCCGCCTAGACATCTCGATAACATGAACAACTCAAATAAATAAACACGATGAACTACAAATTAACAAGATTAGTTCTAACAAACACTGTCCATGTGCCTCATCTATGTAAACCAAGTGCATCAAGCGACTCGAGATTTCAATTTCTCGTAGGCATGTTGTAAACCCAGAAGTTACCCCATCGGCTGTAGTCTCTTTGAGTTAAGCGCCTGAACACCATGCATATCCTGCAATTAGCACTATGTGGTCAGACTTCCAGCATGTGCGTTTTAACGGAAGTAGGTAAGCAGTTAGATCATATTAGAGCATCTAGAGGGCCTATAGTTCCATATATTTTTTCCTAATCAATGTATAAAAGAGTATATACCTTGGCTCTGTCGAAAAAGCATTCGCCCGAACTGTAGGCTGTATCAAGTCTCACTCAAAGCTCCAAATTTCAAATTATTGATCTAGCTAAACACAAAGGCATCAATTTCACACAGAAATTCAAAAGAAAAATCTATGGAGCCTGTGCATACACACAGTACATTGCTTAAGTCAAGCTAAATAGGAGTAGATGACACAACACCCACAGTCTCAAAATAAGAGATATATAAAGAATCAAGTGCGTGATAAGAAGATTGGGGAGCCTGGCCAATGTTTTGTGAAACTAAAACAGAAGGCTGACGTACAATATCATGTAAAGCATAAGTGATACTAATTATATCCTACGGTGAGCAAATTAAATCTCAGTCTTGAGACCAAGAGGCACTGCTCTTGCAGAAACAACAACTAAGTTATGCATACCGGCGCTATGCTTTCAGTGGTAGGTGACGTGCCCGTCAACAGCGAGGCGCCAGTGGTGACTTCGTCAACCTCAAGATATGCCGGTTCAGTCCCTCGGAGGTGCTCATAGGGGTAGGGTGTGCGTGCGTGCGTTCATAGGGGTGTTTGTACGTGCGTGTTTGTGAGCATCTGCGTTGTACTGTGTTCTCAAAAAAAAAAAAAAGATTAAATTGTACAAACTCAAACTGAACCTGCATGATATTCGTACCTTTTAAAGTGCTTGTGCTCCTTGTCTGTCTGTAGCTATCCCACCTTGGAGGGTGCGTGCTCCCACCCATCCGTTCCATGGCAGAACTGGAAGAGCCTCCTAGTTATAGGTCCATCTTCGGTACCCTCCATTTGTCCACTTCAATCTTAATACCTACAGTTGACAAAAGCTCATACTAATTTAGCTTGCTAATAATGAAGCTCTCATGGAAACCTTTTATTTGGAAGACATGGTCCTAATAATGAAGCTCCCATGGAAACCTTTTATTTGGAAGAAATGGTTTGTTCAGACAATATGGAAGCACACTTATTAAACTGAAACACCATAAACCATCGGAAACCTCAAGCAAAATTCAAAGAATGTCTATTTCCCCAGTGATAATAATACCACACTTCTTTCTGCAAGGACACATCAATCTCGACAGGTGCATTGTGAAAAATTCAGTGTACGCATGAGGAACTCAGTTACAGCAGAAATAGATCTGTGAAAAATCACAGGAGAATCAATTAGCGAGAAATAAATAAGCTGAGGGGTAGGTACCTAGTAGCTACTAAACTTACAAAAGAGACAGGGGTTGAGGATTCACGACCAAAGTAGAAAATAGGCGTCCCCATTGCTGCCGTCACCTCGTGCTGCCTGTCGCCCTTGGTGCCGCCATCCTCCCGACCTCTCCATATCATCCGCTTTTTCTCTCTCCTCCTCCATCTCCATCTCCGGCTCGAGGTTCTCCTCCTACACGTTCACCGGGCAACGGAAAAGGAATTCTCAACACTGTATCAATACCCCAAAACTTTGAACTAACACTGCTGCAGTATCTCGAATAATCTGTAAAAATGCATCAGCCTCTTGTTTGGCTCACTATCTCCTTGTAATCCATAATTGCAGTTGAACAAAGCTTGGCTCAACTCAACTGACTGATAAGTAGCAGCAGGCAATATGGGGCTCGACCTTCGATGACCAAAACATCTGAGAGCTTGCACGGAGACCCGCAACCCAGAGATGACCAGAGAAACATCATGGTCGTCAAATTAATCAACAGCAGGAGCAGCCTGCAAACAGAAATCACTGAACCCCATAAGATTAATCCTCGACACATATTGGAAAATATCCTGGTCAAACTGAACCATCACATACTAGTGAAGGAAAGGCTGTAACGCCCCTTGCCTTTGGCCGCCGATCGCGACTCTCCTCCGCGGCGCTTGCATCCGAGCATACGGATCATCTGCGGCTTTCCAATCGTGCGTTCATCCTTCGCGGCCAGCTCGCCGTCACCCTTGTCCGCCACCTGGCCCCTGGCCGGCCACAGAGGAGGTCGGCCCGGGGGCGTCAGGCCCTCATGGATGCTGGTACGTGCACGACGACCAGAGAGGGAGAGGAGGGCACCGGCCAAAAGCACATGAGCGGCGGGAGCGATGCCTCTAGCGCTGCTCCTCCCGGTACTGCATGGCGATGCATCAGGCCGTGGCCATGGCAGCCAAACCCATCACGTTTCTGAGCGGCGGTTAGAGAGGGAGAAGAGGGCCGGCCCTAGGGAAGGATGTGCGCAGCGACGTGGGGGCGGATTTTCGGTAATGGAAGGAAGAGAGAAGGGGGCAAAACGACCCCTTGAATTGTTCGATGATGGAGATTGTGGGGACGTGAACACCGCTTTGACCAGCTGCCTCTTTGACTGAATCAACCAGAAGGCACGAGATATATCTGAGAGCTATTCACGGAAATAAAAGAGGAGGAAGGCCAACAACCGGTAACCGGTTGCCTGTCCGTCTAGGAAAAAAAGTGAGGCAAAACAACTAACCATGCAATTGATGGGAGAAAAAAAAAAGGAAAGCCACGTGCTGGGCAATGACCGGATGAAGAAGTGGATAAATAGCACATCTACAGTGCCCCAAAGTTTAAGAGTGCGCTAATCTGTTTAGCTTTTATATAGCGTATAATCAGCAGCCAACATGAAATCGTGTAGGGCTTTGGTCATACGTGATATTCAGGGATGTTCACGTTGATTGCTAGCTTATATAATTTAGTACGACCAGGTTAGCCAATTCTTGTCAGTTATTTATCTCTCCATTCAGCTATGCAATGTACATGCATATACTCTTGCGACTTCTCTACCATCAAAGCATTACCGGTCATTTCACTAGTGGAAAACAGGCCTAATGTCGCGGGCGGTAAGACCCTTTTGTCGCGGGCGGCCAGCCGTGACAACGAAGGCGCGACAAAAGGTCCACCTTTTGTCGCGGGTCGCTTACCACCCGCGACATAAGGTCCACCACGTGGAGGCCGCGGGGCGCGCAGGGGACACCCCCTTTTGTCGCGGGTGGTAATACAGCCCGCGACAAAAGGCCCACCACGTAGCGCGGGCGGAAAGCTGCTGCTTTAGGGTTTGAAGGGTGCAGCACCCCCCCCCCCCCCCCCCGCCACCGCCCCCTTTTATTTCATTTTTTCATTTTAAAATAAAATTTGCATATGTTTGTACGCTGTACACGTTCATTCATTATATATAGATCGAGCAAACAAATATTCCCCTTACGTACGTATACATGGAGCTCACGACTACCAGGACTAAAGCCCGTCGTATATTCAAACTATTACATGGAGATCAGTTGATGCGCCTATTTGGACTAAACAAGCCGTTGTTGTCTATTACTTCTCTCATCAGAAGTCCCGCCACTTCCTCCGTAATTCCTAGTAGGTGTTCTTGTGTTTGGAGCTTCTCCCGCATGAAGTCGACCTATATAGGAAAATAAGATGAATATGACTATATCAATCTTGATAACGAAATATTGACGATAGTAAATTAAAGTTGTGAATGTTATTGCTTACATTGAATCTATTATCGTTGTGCTTCTCAGTGGTTAACATGCGAATGGACTCGCAAACGTAGTATCCACATAGATTCGTCCCATGTGGCTGCTGGGCGCACGGTACAGGAGTAAATGTTAGCTTCTCTGCGAAGTTACCCGCAGTATTCTTCTTGAAAACTTTCCAAACCCTGCCAGGCAAAATAATGATTGAATGAATGGATAATTAATTGATATCTCACGAAAGATAAAGCGCGGCAATGATTGAAATTACCTCTGGAGCAACTTCTGCAAGTCGTGGAACCCTTCTAGGCCTCTACTCAATGGGTCCCTTACTTCAACTATTCCCTTATCAACTTGAATGTCTAGCAGAATCCAGTGAAAACTGCACATGTTTATATATATATATATATACGTCATGAATTACTCTTAACATCGAGTAAGAAAAATTAAATGTGCACAACAGATCAGTAAGACTCTCACCTGTAGTTGTAAGGAAACAGTATTGAATCACAGAAATGTTGCTCCCCTATAAACCTTAGTAGGTTTCCCCCCGTTTCGACGGGTTTATCCCTTACCGTGTCATGATGTACTTTATCTGGATCAACAAACCCAATATTGATTATCTTATTACTTCTGCATTCACTGATCTTCAGTCTGCATAAGAGAGCACATAAGATATAATGAGTATATGCAATGAACAGGAATAACTGAATGAACAGGAACTTATATGTAGTTAACAACTTACAAGCAATAGCAACTCATGAGAGATTTATCGAGGGCCTCAAAATTGAATAACTGCCAGAGTTCGGAAATCTCAATATGGAGATCCTCCCTTCGGAAGTAATATTCTTCTGGGATATTCGCCACGATGTATCTTTGGTCCACCTTGCACGCATCAAGGTACCACTGATGCAAATTCCGCATATGCGTTGGTAGTTGATGCAGCCGCTCTTTGCTGACCAAGTCGGCCCCGTAGATAAATTTAGGAGCTATATCAGCAATGGGTAGTGCACCATCTTGGGAACCCAGCAATTCCTCCACAGTACAGCCCATTTGAGCCACTAGCTTCAGGGTTTCTTCCATATCGATACCACCATGTCCCTGGTACACCGAGGGAACATCTAACACTTTGAGAGGTGGGATCGATTGTTTGGTCTGTTCTCCGAGCTGGGAAACTTCCTTTCTTTTTCTGCTTGCTGTCGCTGCTTGCTTGGCCTTGAGGGGTGCACTTGTTGAACTTGATTTCTTCCCGGCTACACTTGTAGTTGATGATTTGCCCGTGCTAGCACTATCTGACAAGGGTTCGATTCCCACAGACGGCGCCAATTGACAAGGTATCAACTTGTCAATGCCTATGGATTGTAGGCTAGGGTTTAGTTGGAAGTAGAGGGTAAGTAGATCTCGAAGGTTTCAGCCGAAAAGTACTCGACGATTATGAAAACTAGGATTTGCAGACAATGGTTCGATTGATTCTTCGTCCCTCGACTCCCCCTTTATATAGGAGGTGGAGCCGAGGGATTCGTGCTATACAAGTTTACAGAGTCCGGGACGGTTTCTAACTCATCCCGCCAGATTACAAATAACACTTCCTATTACAACTCTATCTTTTCCTTAAATACATCTTGGGCTCTCGAATCTTCTTATTCTTCGGGTAGTGGGTCTTCAGTAAACCCCGGGTACTATATTCGGCAGGCCCATTTGGGATGCCTATGTCACTATCCTTCTTAGCAGTATCCTTCTTCTCAATTACCCTCACAAGTGTGCGTGTATAGTCATCCTTCTTCTCGTGTAAGTCATATTGCGATGATGTGTTCAGAAAATCAAGAGCATATGCTTTTTGCTTCTCGGTGTATGGCGCTGGCACTGGGGGTTTTTCCTTATGAAAATGTTCATACAGTTCCTTCTTTGCAACGGCCTCATTTTCCTCGATACTAAGATCATAAGGACGGGGGGGAGGAACCTTTGGTACTGTTGGGAGGGGCGACAGCTTGCGGACAGGACTCTTGAAACGCTTCCGCTTGGGGTGCATGCCGAGTCTTAGTGGGCGCAGGCGGCGGCGCTGGAGATGGAGATTGACTAGGGATGTGGTGGTCGTACCCATGGGGTGATGGTGGCGACATGTGACTAGTCGGAGGAGGTGATGGTGGCCTACGATCACTTGGAGGAGGTGATGGTGACCTGGGACGACTAGTAGGGGGTACCCAGCCTGGAAGCCCGATGTTTTTCTTCTCCCAAAGAATGATTTCACCCAGTACGTCTCCGAGTGTAACCTGACCTTCACCTCCCGGGATTTCGAACTGCAATGACTCAAACGTCGGTACAACTGAATCCACCCCGACACGAGCATAGCCTGCTGGAATCTCATTGCCATGCCATAGTGCCGGCTCACCTTCAGGTCCTAATGCAGGTAAAACATAGCTGACCGCCACCTTAAGAGATATGTTCCTGAACACCTCATGGAGATAACAAGGTGTTTGCTCCTTGATTCCATCCACGGGGTAGCCAGGCGGGGCCTCCAAGTCGGCCACGCTGCTGCTTCACCGCTGATATATGCCGGCGGTATTGTCTGGCTCGCGCTGTCCTCTAAGTTCATTAATCTGCCGCTGCTGCTGCTGAATCTCCCACTGATGCTGGTCAAGTTGGCGTTGGAACTCGGCCATCCGGTCATTCTGCACCTCCAGCTGGCGTTGTTTTGCTCTCGCTCGGCTTCTATAAGTCTCCGCGTCGTCCGGAAACCCAAGCGACCACGGAATACTTGGGCCGAAGCCTCTTGTTCATCCTCCCTTTTCAGGATTACCGAGGACAAGCGTCAGCAAGTCTTTCTCTCTATCGGGAGCAAACTTTAATTTTCCCAATTTAATATCTGCCGTCACTTTAAGACATTTTTCCCTAGGTATCTTAACCTTGCTGTCACTTTGAACAAGGTCCCCTGTCTTCATGTCATACTCACAGCCATGCGCAAGGAACCAATTTCGAGCCCTCAAGTCCCAGTTTTCTCGGATGGGTTCTGGAATGATCCCATTCCGCTGCATCTCAGCCTCTTGTGCGTCCCACTTAGGCATGGCTACTTGGTAGCCCCCTCGCCCCGTATGATGGTGATGTGTCTTTTCGCTTGCATTCTTCTTGTTGTTCTTTGACAGTGCCACAGCATCCTCTGAGCTCTTGTACTTCACAAATTCTTCCCAGTTATGCTCCTGCTTCGATAGATAGCCTTCGAATTTTGGAGGCTTCTTCTCGTCCTTATAAGTTGCCCATAACCGGTTCTTCCACGCCCGGAAAAGTTCCCCCATCTTCTGAAGAGCCCATTTCTTCACTAGCGCCTTCTGCTTGTCCATCTCAGTCTCCGATCCCAATTCTGGCAAAGTGAAATGTGCCATGAGTTCATCAAAAAGCGAGTCTTTGTACCTATCGGCAAAGGAAAAGGGCGGGAATAAAATTTTATTACGATTGAACTGGAATTAAAGTACAGAGCTCAACTGAAAATTAAGATAGATGGCCAGATTCGAATGTTGGAGTCATTCAGTCATAGTCGTGCCTAGCCCTATAAACGTCACCACTGTAGTCATCGTAGTCGCAGACGTCGTCGTCGCTGGCATCGGGGTCGCGGTAGTCGAACCTCGGCGGGTGAGCACGCGTGGGCTGGGACTGAGGTTAGCGCAGGTGGGGGGCCACGGTAGGCCATGACGCTCTGGAGAGTCCGGCCGCGCCACCACAGCCGATGGCCGGCCTAGTTGAAGTTCGAACGAGGCGGGCCGTCCTCCTCGTACCTGGCAAGCGCACTCTCACGCCGATTGATGAAGAAGCTGTCCCAAGTCGGGCTGTAGTCGGGATGCCACTTGGGATTCCTCCACTGCTCTGGCGTGAGCTCGAAGTAGTAGTGGTTCGTGATGGCCATCTCGCGCGCCACACCTAGAGGGATAGGAGGGACCGGTACGCCTCCGACGCTCAGCAACCAGCCGGTCGGGACGCGGTAGCCCGGCGGGCAGGGGTAGTTCGAGGCACAAAGCGCCTCCGCCTCCCGGGGTGTTAGAGATACGATGGAAGCCATGGGAGAGAGTGATGAGGTTTGCAGATATGAGTCTAGATGTGATATGTAAATGGAGGCCAGGCCTACATATATATAGTGAAAAAATGGCGGGAAGATGGGAACGCAGTGGCGCGGGAAACTTTCATCCCGGGTAGGGGCTCAAACCGGGACAAAAGATAGGGGGCCTTATCTGCGGGAGGCTTATCTAGGAGGGCCTTATCTGGGGGAGGCTTATCTAGGAGGGCCTTATCCGGGGGGTGTCGGTAACCTTTAGTCCCGGTTGGTGGGTGCAACCGGGACTAAAGTTGTCGGCATGATAAGGACGCGTGGGTGGACGCACTGCTCGATGAGATAAAGCATGTAGCGCACGATGCCCTACGGCATCTTCGGAAGTTGCGCCTCGGAAAAATTTCCCTGCAAGCCCGTGAAAGACTCCATCTCCTCTAACAGTGTTGGGGAAAGGGTTCTCATTATTACATAAATGTAGAGATTGTCTTGGGAACTACATATGAAGAATACATTATTACATTAGAGGTTTAAATATCGCCAACATCGCCATCTAGTGCTGTGATTTTCTTCTACGCCGTAGCCATGGAGAATCTTCATCATTTAGCAAGATGCTTGTGTCAATTTTCACTATGAAGGGCGGAATTTCTTTAAACTTATTATAATCTTCTGACATGTCTGTCTTGTCATCCACTCCCACGATGTTTCTTTCCCCCGAAAGAACTATGTGGCGCTTTGGCTCCTCGGTTGTTGTATTCTTTTGTTGATTTCTTTTTCTCGATTTGCTAGACATGTCCTTCACGTAGAAAACTTGAGCCACCTCGTTGGCTAGGACGAATGGCTCGTCCATGTACGCAAGATTGTTGAGATCCACTGTTGTCATACCGTACTTATCGTCTACCTGTACACCGCTGAGCTTCACCCATTTGCACCGAAACAAAGGGACCTTAAAAGTGGGTCCATAGTCAAGTTCCCATATCTCCTCTATGTACCCATAATATGTGGTGGTCTGCCCATTCTCGTCTTTTGCATCGAAGCAGACACCACTGTTTTGGTTGGTGCTCTTTTTATCTTGGTCGATCGTGTAAAATGTATTCTCATTTATCTCGTACCCTTGGAATGTACATATGTTTGAAGATGGTAACCTGGCCAACAAGTACAGCTGCTCTCCAACAGTGGTGTCACTCATGAGATGTCTTTGCAACCAACTGCCGAAGGTATTCATGTGTTGACGTGTAATCAAGGACCCGGGTTTATTTCTCGTAAAACATTCTTGTGTTTCTCGATGTGCGGAGCAACCAAGCCGGAATTGTATAGAACTGTGTAGTGTGCTTGATTGAAAGAAATCTTGTCCCTGCACACCGTTGCTTTCCTTCCTAGTGTGCCTTTTCCGGTCAGCCTCCCCTCATACCGAGATTCAGGAACACCAATCGGCTTAAGGTCAGGAAGAAAGTCAACACAAAACTCAATGACCTCCTCAGTTCCGTAGCCCTTTGAGATACTTCCTTCCGGCCTAGCGCGGTTATGAACATATTTCTTTAAGACTCCCATGAACCTCTCGAAGGGGAACATATTGTGTAGAAATACAGGACCGAGAATTCTAATCTCTTCAACTAGGTGAACGAGGAGGTGCGTCATAATATTGAAGAAGGATGGTGGGAACAACAACTCGAAGCTGACAAGACATTCGAACACATCAACCTGTAACCCTGACAAAGTTTATGGATCCATTACCTTCTGAGAAATTGCGTTGAGGAATGCACATATCTTCACAATGGCTAGTCGAACATTTTCTGGTAGAAGTCCCCTCAATGCAACCGGAAGCAATTGTGTCATAAGCACGTGGCAGTCATGGGACTTTAGGTTCTGGAATTTTTTTCTCCTTCATATTTACTATTCCCTTTATATTCGACGAGAAACCAGACGGAACCTTGATACTAAATAGGGCTTCAAAAAATATTTCCTTCTCTTGTTTCGTAAGAGCGTAGCTGGCAGACCCTTCAAACTTCCCTGGATGATTGCCGTCTCGTCCTTTATGATGTTCCTGGTCCTCCCGTGCTTCTGTTGTATCTTTTGTCTTCCCATACACACCCAGAAAACCTAGAATATTCACAACAAGATTCTTCGTCAGGTGCATCACGTCGATTGCAGAGCGGACTTCCAGGACTTTCCAATATTCTAGCTCCCAAAAAATAGATTTCTTCTTCCACATGGGCGTGTGTCCGTCAGCGTCTTTCGGAACAGGTCGACTGCCTGGACCCTTTCCAAAGATAACATTTAAATCATTGACCATGTTAAATACATCAGCACCACTACGGGGGACAGGCTTCGGACGTTGTTCTGCCTCGCCATTGAAATGCTTGCCTTTTTTCCTTAAGGCATGCTTGCGCGGAAGGAAACGGCGATTGTACGGGTACACATTTTTTCTACTTTTTCCCAAATATTTACTTTCAGTCTCATCTAAACAGTGTGTGCATGGATTGTATCCCTTGTTCCTCTGTCCTGAAATGTTACTAAGAGCAGGCCAATCATTGATGGTTACGAATAGCAACGCTCGTAGGTCAAATTCTTGCTTGGTGTGCTCATCCCACACACGTACACCTGGTTCGGCCCACAACTCCAAAAGTTCATCAACTAATGGCCTTAGGTACACATCAATGTCGTTGCCGGGTTGCTTTGGGCCTTGGATAAGCACTGGCATCATAATGAACTTCCGCTTCATGCACAACCAAGGAGGAAGGTTGTATATACATAGAGTCACGGGCCAGGTGCTGTGACTGCAGCTCTGCTCCCCAAAAGGATTCATGCCATCTGTACTTAGACCAATCCATAAGTTTCTTGTCTCACCTGCAAAATCCGGGAACTCTCTCCCGATGTTTCTCCACTGTCGACCATCAGCGGGGTGCCTCAACATCGCGTCTTTCTTACGTTCTTCCATGTGCCATCGCAACAACTTGGCATGCTCTTTGTTTCTGAACAAACTTTTCAACCGTGGTATTATGGGAGCATACCACATCACTTTCGCAGGAACCCTCTTCCTGGGTGGCTCCCCCTCAACATCACCAGGGTCATCTCTTCTGATCTTATACCGCAATGCACCGCATATTGGACATTTATTCAAATTCTCGTACTTCTCACCGCGGTAGAGGATACAGTCATTAATGCATGCATGTATCTTCTGCACATCTAATCCTAGAGGGCAGACAAGCTTCTTTGCTTCATACGTACCGGCGGGCAATTCGTTATTTCTTGGAAGCAGCTTCTTTAATATTATCAGCAATTTTTCAAATCCCGAGTCAGTCACACCGGCCTCTGCCTTCCATTTCAGCAATTCCAATACGCTACCCAGCTTTCTCTGCCCATCTTCACAACCTGGGTACAATAATTTGTGGTGGTCCTCTAACATCTTGTCGAACTGCAACCTCTCCTTATCTGTGCCACAGTCTCTCCTTGCATCAGAAATGGCCCGACGAAGATCATCATCAATAGGATCATCTGGTGCCCGTTCTTCACCTCCTTCTTCTTCATTGTCTTCCATTGCGGTATCATCGCATTCAGAGAACATAGATCGGTACTTGTCATTGTTATCTTCTTCTTCATCGCCGTCTTCCATCATAACCCCTTCTTCTCCGTGCTTGGTCCAAACATTATAGCTGGACATGAATCCGAACCGAAGCAGGTGGCTCTTAATGTCTCTTGAGCAAGAGTAATCCTTCTCATTCTTACATTTCAGACATGGACAGCACATAAAACCTTGCTTCGACTTGTTGGCCTCGGCCACAAGTAGGAAAGAATTCACGCCCTCTCTGAAAGCAGAGCACATCGGTTACCGTACATCCATGGATGACTCATCTGCATCATAAGTACAATTATGTATCAGATGCAATCACCTTGCTAAAATTAGTATTGTACGGACTATGTATACGAGAAAATAGTTGCTAACCTTTTAGGATCAAAAAGAGGAGAAATCTTATCAAATAAAATCAAGTGGCATTCCTCACAAACATTTCATCAAACACCTCTTGTGCACATGAAGAAAAAAAGAGCTAGGCATAAACCTCCACCTTTCACCACCAAGGACAAAAATGTAGGGAGGTGGAGGGGGGCGCTGGCTGTGTGTATATATATAGGCCTGGACCTTTTGTCGCGGGCCGTACCACGACCTGCGACAAAAGGGGTGCCAGCAGGCGGCGCCAAGCCTCAGACCCCTTTTGTCGCGGGTCGTGGTACGGCCCGCGACAAAAGGCCGCGACAAAAGGCCCAGACCGCTCCAAAGGATTTCAGGGCGACGTGGCCAGGCCATTTGTCGCGGGTCCAGACGCGCCCGCGACAAAAGGCTTCCACGAAAGCCCTGTTTTCCACTAGTGTTTAGCCATGCAGCAAAACCTTGCTTCCTGCATCATCGAGTATCAAAGCTAGGTATTGGTAATATATATGATTTATTTCTATTTCTTTGTCTTCTTTTAGATGCCCTACAACATATAGTCTCCAGATTTGTAATTTCTCGATTTATCTTTTTTTCACACATACATGATAATACCAATAATTTAACAGCGCGAGTACTGCATATGCAATGATATGTACTGTAGATACTTGCATATGCCACATGCAGTTTTGGTATACTAATTTCAAGTTCAGCAGACTAATAACTAATCGATATGTAGCGAAGATAAAGATATATCATCATGGTCAGGTTTGTGGACGTCTCCCACACTACGGAGTTCATGTCGACTATCTTCTCTAGAAAAAAATATTATATTTTCAATAAAATAATTATGCAGCAAAAAACAAGTCAGCTCACCATGCATCAGGAGTTCTGCACGATCTTCATTTGTCCATGCACACCGGGCAAGAAACCTTGCTTCCTGCATCGAGCATAAGTGCTAGGTATTGATAATATATATGATTTCTTTCTATTTCTTTGTCTTCGTGCACTACAACATATAGTCTCCAGATTTGTAATTTCTTGATTTATCTTTTTTTCATACTACATGATACCAATAATTTAACAGCATGAGTACTGCATATACGATGATATGTAGAAACTTGCATATGTCACATGCAGTTTTGGTATACTAATTTCAAGTTGAGCAGACTAATAACTAATCAATATGTAGCGAAGAAAAAGATATGTGCATCATGGGCAGGTTTGTGGACATCTACCACTACGGAGTTCAGGTCGATTATCTTCTCTCTACAAAACTATTATATTTTTAAATAAAATAATAATTATAATTATGTGTTTTGCTTCTTCAGTTCTTCAATCAATCCTACATTTCATTTTCTGCAAATACCAAATAAAAATAAATAATACAATGGTACTCATAATTAGATCTGCTTGTCTATTAAGATTATACTATTAACACATTTGGAACCACGTTTGTGCATAAAAGTCTAAGATATATGTTCATTGTGTTAGATTAATCGAACCGTTTATAAATATATTGCAGACATAGCTCTATGGTGATGAAGAGTAGAAGTGTGTTTTAGATAAAACATATAAGGTACAATTTTTATTAGAAGGTAATCATTCATAGGACAATAAAACATGTTGTTTTGCTTGAGAAAGAAACATACTGATAAATTTATTCGCAAGTCATGTGATTGAATAGCAGAAAATATGGATCAATGAACGGAATGGTCGATCTGCACTGAATTGTATTCAAGTGTTTGTACTTTGTACCTATATTTGTGATATTTAACAAGGTAGCAGAGAGACTTTTCGCCAACATATATGCATCCACACTGCTAGAGCATGATGATTCTGAAACAAAATCTCGGATGTTATTCAAAAATATCTGTGATACAATACTAATCTTCTGCTGAAGTCAACTTGAAGAAATTTTATTAATTAGTAGAAAGTATTAAAGTGAGCTGCGTTTTTGCACGTAAAGAAAAGTGTGGGATGGAATATTCAAGTAAAGAAACTAAACAAGTATGTTATTATTTACCATGAGCTAAAGCTTTAAATAGAATTGTAGTTTGCTTGTAAATAACAATTCTCATAATATTTAAGTTTTGTCTGAGATGCTAAAAGTTAGCTACAATCTGGGAGACAAATAAAATCTGAGAGCATTTTTGTTGGAAATAAGTAGTAAATATTTAAGATGTTGCCCGCACATTTGTGCGGGCCACCATGCTAGTTCATCTAATAGTAGCGAGTCCATGCCAAGACTCGAGAAGTGATACTTTTGGATTCCTTTGACAGTTTTCGAGCACAAGTCATGAATGACCTTTTAGTAAGGATTGCGACAATCATGGGCTCAGTGGAGTTGCCAGCATCCCAAGAGTGTGCACAATAGTCATGTTGACACACGTAAAGCAATATCATACATTAATTTATATGTTGACACGCGTAAAGCAATATCTCATATTTATTCACAACCTTACATCTTGGCATGTGTCTCAGTTACCACTAAGTTTCAATTCTATCAAACAACTCCTATTAATAGTGCTATCAAATCTATCATCATATGTACGGGGTTAAATATCTTCATGGTTAAACTCTTAAGACAGTTTGAACATTACATAAGTCATCATTAAAAACTTTTTCTTATCGTATTTGATATTCTCGAGTGTAGAAATCATGGCAATGTATTCTAGAGGATCACAATATTTTTCTCAAGCTGGATAAAGATTTGAACATAGTGCATCAAAGCTCTAACTCAGCTCTTATGGAGATTAACAAAAAGAAAGTGCATCCCTTATATAAGTACAAAACATAACTTACTCAAGCAAGTCAATCAAAAACAGTGGGATACATGCTTGTTCAAAATTTTATTGAATGAGAGCATTGCACATGGTCCTACACATGCTAAATTAACTTCCCCAAGATAGGATCTTGTAAGATCCAAACTTAAATAGATCACCAAAAGAAAAGAGAAAATGCAGTTTTCAAAAGAGAGTGTGAGAAGTGGTTACCTCCCCAAGCTTGATTAAAGCAAGGGTGATGCACTTTTACCGTTGCGGTGCCAATAACCTCTCTTTCATTGGACAAGAATCTTTGCTTCAATGAACCTTCTTTGATATGGCATGGTGATTTCCTTCCTTAGTAAGGTTCAAGTTGGAAGGTTTTACTATACACTTGTTGTTGAAGCGTTGAGTTGAAGCAACCAAGTGCCCAGTGTGGGCGTTTGAATGGTTGGCACACACCGTCAATGTTTCCACACAAGGTTCAAGTCCTGCAAAAATAACACACGAAGTAAAAAGCAAACGGTTCGGTGTATGAACGGAGTTCATTCACCCAACCGTGAAAACAAAAAGAAACAAAAAGAGACATGAAACACTACAGAGAATTATAGGCTGGGGAGTTTTGTAACGGCCCCGGATATACCCTCTATTAGATTTGTTTTCGCCTTTTTCTTTTGTGCATCACCATGACATAAGCATCATATCATCCATGTTTTTATTAAATAAAATTATTATTTTATAAAACCCTCCCTTGTCTTTCCTTTAAATAAAACCCTTTTCTCTCCTTCTCATATGGTTTATAATAAACCCTAACCCCTCTCTTTTATTCCCTATTTTATAATTAAGCCTTTTCAACAATTAATTTTGGATTAAAAATGTGTTTTGATTTGATTACAAATAAATTAACTATTTGAAAAACTACTTTGAGTCTCATTCTCACCTTAGTTTCAAATTCAAAACAGTGTGTAAAATCAGTTTTGAAAAGAAAAAGCGAAAAGTTTCAAAAGGAGAAAAACCCTCACCCTTCCCGGGTCCTCTCTTTCTCCCCTGGCCTCTCTCCCTCTTCTTCCGGAGCAGGCCACCAAGCCCAGCAAGGCCCAGCCCACCTTGGCTCCTTTCGGCCTGTACCCCTTCGCCAGGAAAAGAATCCCCTCCACGTCGCCCCTTGTCGCCTTCCTCCTCCACGAGAATGGCGTGAAGCCGTGGTCCTCCCTCATCGCTGTCCCGCACCACCACCTGCTCCCTTCCCCCCTTTAAAGCCTCTCCCATCGCCTCCTGGAAACCCTAGACCATCTCCTCCCTCGCGCCGCCATCTTCTCCTTAATCTCGTCTCATTTTTCTTTGGCTACCGAGAACCACCACCGCCAGTTCGCCGGCGCCCCGACGTTCCCGACCACCCCGAGACCATCCAAGACCTCCGTTCGACGCGCCTCATCACCCTCGTCATCTACCTCCAAGGAATCGACGCGGGGTTCGCTAAATCGAGTAAGAGCTCGCCGTTTCTTCTCCAACTCCGGCGGGAAAAACCGTCAATACCGGCGACCGTCGTCATCATCTGCCCGTTCTGAGCACAGGTTGAGCTTCAGGGCAATTCTGCGCACCCCCTGGACACCTTATACTCATCTTTCCGTCCAGTTTTGACTCCGTGCCGTGGTGACCGACGTCTTCCACCGCAGATCCCTCGATGCTGGCGACCCTCCGGTGGTTCCCCTTCGACGACGTCGCCTCCTTCTGGTTCGTGCCAATGAGAGACGCCAAACGCGCCCACGCGCGCATCCGGGAGCCCTCTGCAACGCCGGTGAGCTTCGACGCCGACCCGCGGTGATCACCGTCCGCTCGCGCGCGGACATGGTTTGCCAGCGTGGCCTCCACGTCGACACTGGGCCCACCTGGCACGCGGGGTACATCTCTCCTGGGTGAGAAAAGTTCTTCTGATCCAGATCCAGTTTCTTTTGCGAAAAACCCCCCTGCATGTTTATCTTTCTCAACCCGGCGTCCCTGTGTCTGCTCTTTGCATGATAACCCCCTGCACCTTTTCATAAGTAACCCGCAGTCCTCCCCTGTTTTCCAAAATGGTTTCTGGGTCCTTTCCCTTTTAAAATAAATCTGTTTTCTAATTTAATTAATGAAAAACCTAATCTGTTAATATCTTTTAATTGGTAATTCTAATGAAAATGTTTTCTATATGAAAATTGATCAGAAAAATGTGCTCAACATGAATATGCCATCCATATGCATGTTTGCATCTCGCATCATGTCGTGCATGTTCACCCTAATTGCCACACCGGAGTATTTTGGACACCGACTAAGGTTTCCCCGATCCATTTAATATTGAAGTAGCTCACCCCTGTCTTGTCGTGCCATGCTAATCAACCCTTAAATTTGCCGGTAGAAATGCAACTCCAACCTTAATTTGTTTGTCCGGGGTTCCGAGTCCGATTAATTTGGATAAGTTGCCTTGCATCATCGCTGCCATGTCATGCATATCATCTTGATCATGCTGGATCTTCTTTATCCGTAGTAGTAAGACTTGCACTCATTGTTTGTTCCAGCATTTGCTTCTTCCCGGATAGGATCACGAAGTGATGATGTGAGATACGACGAGTTCTCCGACAAGTTCTCCTGCAGCTTTTCACAAGCGAGCCCACCTCCTTCACCTATTTTACAGTTTTTCGTCTCGTTGATCTCCTGCTATCCATATATTGCGATTCTGTTGTGTCACGTGTCCTATTCCACTGTTACCATATGAGCCGTGTTAAATATCCGCTACCTATCGCCGTTGCTTGTTGGTTGAGCCTTGTGAGTCGTAGCGCATGTTTAGGGATCTGCTGTTATCTCTATATATCAGTTGGGTTTGTTGGGAAGTTATCACATGCTACATCAGTTGTTGGATATACACATGCTTTACTTTATTGTTAACAACTAAAATTGTAAGCAGTGGCATCTGTGAGCCCCTTTACGAAAGCATCGGATCTTTGTCTCGCTAATGTCCCCTAGGACCCGAGTTTTTGTTATCTGTTCCGAGATTGAGCGCTCTACCCGTACGTGGGGACGATTATCGGGACCCCCCTCACCCATTACCTTTTCTCAAGTCAGTTGAAAAGGGGGCCACAACCTTGGTTTTATTTGGCGCATACATGTTTATATACTGTTGCCTTCGGGTGTTTACTTCTTGTTGCCTTCGGGTGTTTATATTCTGTACTGTACCCCGTGGAACGTTTAGTGAAGAGTGTGGTTTGCACGCCTAGCCATTAACGCAAACCCTGAGTCCGTTTCAGAGTACGGCCGAACTTCGATACGTGTAGCTTAGTCGGGTGGCCCCCTAGACTTTCTTGTTGAACTGGGAACGGTCTTGTTGTGAGACATCCACCTGTCGTAAGTGGGTTGAGCATGCGTATGGTTACATTTGGGCAACCCCTTCAGGGTGTACATCTTATCGATAAGCCGTGTCCGCGGTTATGGACGACTTGGAGCTGTTTAACTCGATCATAGAACAACTTACACCTTTATGTTGCTGTTAATAACTTGCTAATAACTTGCATAGTAATTTAGCATTACTACAATGGTTACCTAATAAAACTTGTCAATAGCGTGTGTGCCCTTGTTAGTACTTCTTCCTTGTGAAGGGGGAATGCATCGGATGGATTATGTTTGCATAGTATAGAACTGCTAGCTTATGCGCTCTCTCACCTTCTCTGTTAGACGAATGTTGTCGCGTGTCTCTATTGGTTAGTAGCTTTGCTGCCGCTAAACTCCACATATAACCGGGCAATTTTTATTGCCCACCAGCGAGCACAGCTGGTCTTGTCTCGCAAGTACGTGCCATGGTACTTACCCTCGCCTTTCTTCTTTTTGTCTCCTCCCCCTTTTGTCGGCAACGGATGGCCCGACTTCGACAGGTACGAGATGAAGACGTTAGCAAGGTTACCCTTCCGGCTTGGTCTGGGCAGGGTTATAGACACCACTGGTTATCTTCAGGACTCTTAGTCCAATTTGTATCTTGTCCGTACTCGGACGTATTTGACTTTCTGTATGATTCGGATCATTGTATTGTATATTTGTATCTTGACTCGTTGTAGTTGTTGTTGTAATATATGTTTCTTGTGGGCTCTATTGTAAACCTGTTGTAATGTAACCACTCGTGATAATTCCTCTGGCATCACGTGTGTGATTCGTCGCGCACGTCGTGTCGGAGGGCGTCTCAGAATCGATATCATGCGGATTTCGGCGGGATCGCTGGAATCCTCATGGTACCGGTTTCGGGGCGTCACAAGTTTCGAAGGTAAGTGCATTAAAACAAGATGCAATAGAACATGAAGAAGGTACTCTACTAACCTTAGCTTGTAAAAAAAATCGAGTTTTTTTTGGTATACCTGTCCTTATTGCACTCTGTCGCCTCGTGGTACGGGCGGGTGGTACGGGAATATGCACCCGTACTGACACTAGCTATTCCTACTGGAAATATCTTTGAAACTGTGCGTCGTGTGGCAAAGTCGGTACGGGCGTGCGGTACGGCCGCGTCCCGCCGTACTGACAGTCGCCAAACTTACAGCGACTTCTCTGGAAAAATTATTGGTTTCTTCATTGCTTCGTAGGATTGGTACGGGCGGGTGGTACGGGTAGATGCGCCCATACCGGTGCCCGTTAAACTCCCTGGAGCCTCAAAAATGATTCATTCTTCTCCGAAAATTCACCAAGGACCTGAAAATTAGTCCAGCATCCAAAAACGCATGCATATATGCTGTAGGAAATTTTTTAACCAGGATATGCAACACATGATTTCATCAATGATCAATTCTACCTTTTGAAATAGTCCCAATCGAACTCTAATAGGAAATCATGCATATATAAAAGTGCCAATGCAACATGAATGCAACTATACTGAAGACACAAAATTAAGAAAGACACCTAATAACTTCCGGGTTGCCTCCCGAGAAGCGCTTTCTTTAAAGCCATATAGCTAGGTTTTGTGTGGGGACCCCGGACTAGCTGTCCGAAATACCCTGTTATGCATTCAACTCACGATCCCATGATTAGTGTGCCGTGAGCACATAACCGAACTGAATATCCAGATTACAACATCCATTACAAGTACCGAATAATAAGTCTTACAATAAAAGGGTCACACGACCCAGTCTTACATAAATGCCACTTTGGGCAAGTTCACACAAACACGGCAGCGGATACACATCAACGGCGTCGGGCCCAAGTCATGCCTTAGACCTACAGGCAGCTGACTTGGAGAACGTCCTAGATCGCATAGTCGTCTTGGTAGCCTCCGTCATCTTCATAGTCCTCCTCATAGTCTGGCCAAGTTAATAGCCAGGGACAAAGCCGTGAGTACATTTAGAATTGTACTCGCAAACCATCAAGAAGGTGCGAATAGTTCTAACTAAAAGAGACAAGAGAGGAAGAATTGTTTCTCTTGTGGATATAGCATTCCAGCATCTCAGTTGATGGGAACACTAAGGAAGTCCTATGACATCTCTATATCTTTGTTGAAGAAGATACTTCAAAAGATAGATTAAGACATCTATATATCTTTGTTGAAGAAGAGTCCCTCTACATGAAACACTAGGAAAGGTCACCCAACTTTGTTCCATTTTTCCTCGACCATCTCCATATGGTCGACACAAGTCCTCCCGTACCCTTCCGGTACATCCAACACTTTTCATTTTTCCAAGTAAAGCTTTTCTAAATCAAAACTCATCAGTGCTAAGCAACAACCATTTCAACCATCCATGACCGCGGACGCGGCTATTCGAATAGATTTAACTCTGCAGAGTGTGCGCACTTTCCCCACAAGAACCGATAAATCCGCCGGGATTGTCCCCGGTTCGTCATACGAAGGTATGCGAGTCTCGGATAATCAGTCATAGCCTTTCGCCTGTTTCCATTGGCATGAGTCCTTCCCTGCGGGCTTAACCCTTCCCGGCACCCCGGCAGCATACCTCCTTTTTGAGCGTATCTCCAGCGCCACGATAGAAGACCCTCAGTTAGTTGGCATGGGTGAATACTTAGGTGCCAACGTTTTCATAAACACAACCACTTTCTCTTTCTCATCCTTTTTATCAAGATCCTTCACTTTCATAAACATCCACTTGAGTAATTTGACTTACTCAAGGTTTTATCAAAAATTTTACAACAAGGTAAAACCTTGAGGGTTTCCCAACCTAAAGTTTCATGAGATGAACTACTACTCCAATATGGCCGGGATGATGGTCATCATGCCATTGAGGGGTAAGTGTAAGTGGCATAAAGAGGATCATACTTGCTTAAAGTAAGCATGTATAATGACAACAAGAGAGGAATTATACTTTCAGATTTGTGGTGCTATCTTACCAATCCAATTGAAAAGGTGTGAATTAACCAACACAAATATTACCAAGTGAATTGGCACATTCATCTCAATTTGAGAATACACCAAGATTCATGATACTACTACCACTATACCATCAAGGGGTGTGTTGTGAATATTGTCCCGAGATGAACCATGCTCAAGCTAAGCATAGAGGTCAACCATGTAGGATAGCATGGCCATAATACCATGTACCCAAACAATTACTAAGATCATGACAAGGTATATCCACTAGGGGTACCATACTTGAAAACAAGCATAGATGACCACAATATCAAGATCAACAAACATAGAACCAAGATGCTAAGAGTAGTAACAAGATGACATCCAAAGAGACATCATTTCAGAGATCAGTAGATGGCTTGCCTTGGTTAGCTTGTCCCTGGTCCTCCTCAAAACCTTCTCCAAAATCCTCCCCTTCAACTTCTCCCTCGTTCGTGTCTAGCGTCGCCAAAGTAAACAACGCATACAATCAATACATAACTCAAGAACCAAGGTTAAAATAAAATACAAATGAAAAAATGCAGGGGTGTTGTGTGACAGTAACAAATCATGGTTTGGCTATTTTTAAAACAAAAGGGGTGGCAAGGTTTTGAATAAAACACATAGATTTTAATTCTATCATTGCATGTGACACACATACACTCATAACCAAAGACAAAATTTCATGAACAGAGAATAATAGCATTTTTCCTAGATGTACAGTAACAAAACAAGATTAACACAATTGGATTCATCCAAAAATATTAATCTTACAATTTTAGGAATTAGAAATACTAACCAGAATACAGAGATGATGTTTAATACACCAAAAATCTTACCCAAATCCTAAAAATGCAAGGCCAGTGGCATTGGATAGATATTTTCATACTGGTTCTGCTGCAATTTGAATCACCTCGATTGGATCTACCAAACTCATGTTATTAGCAAAACAGTGCATTGGTGTTTTTCAATTTTTATTTGCCAATTTTAATTTTTCAAACGGAATCGTTTGGGCGGGAAGCCGTTGGGCCGTGCCAGTGCGGCAGTGATGGGCCGGCCCAGTGGGGCTTTCCAGGTGGCAGCAAAAAAAACGAAGAAAAGAAAAAAGAAAGGGGCCGGGGCCCGTGGCGGGCCAGGCCGGTGCACGCCGACGTGGCCTGCATGGCCCATGCATCCGTCGGATGCAGATCTAACGGCCTGGAGCCGTCGTTTCCGCGATGTCCGCGACGCGCGTGTGGCGCTCGCCGGCATGGAAGAAGAAGGGGCGGCTAGGGGCTTACCAGCGTCCAGTGGCGGCGTGGGTCGGTGTAGGCGGGTGGGTGGCGTAGGCGTGCGGCTCGTGGTCGTCCTGGTGGCGTCCGGACACGTCTCCTCCTCCTCACGCGGCTTTACCCGCGACACGGGCAGCGTCGGAGCATCGCCGTCGTCGTCGCCTCGCTGCGGATCTGCGCGGCAGAGGTAAGGGGAGAGGGTTAGGGGCGGCAGTAGGTGGTGCTGGCGATGGAACGAGAGAGGGGAGCGTCGATGGCGCCGTGGCGGTGACCTCCTGCGTGTCACCCACGCGGTGACCGCGGTGAGCGTCTGCGCGGCGGCCGGGCAGCAGCAGTGGCTCGAGCTGCTGCTCGAGCAGCTCGGCAGCGTCACAGTGGTGTGGAGTGAGTGTGGGGAGAGGGAGCTAAAGGGGGGCGACGGTGGCGTTTGGGTGGGTTAAATAGGAGAGGGAGGGGCAGGGTAGAGGAGGGGGCGGTGACGTCGCCCAACGGGTGGCCAGGGCAGGCGTCAGCGACGGGGGGGGGGAGTCGAGGAGACGTGCGGGCAGTCGAGGCTGAAGGCGCGTCAAGCGATGCTGATGGCAGGCGACGCGAGGCGTCCTCGCCATGATGGCGCCGGCCCGCGTGCGTGCGTGCGTTGGGGAGGGCTAGGGTTTGGGTGGAGAGGGGTGGCCGGTGGCCTATGGGCCAGAAGAGAGAGGGGGCAGTGGGCTAGGGTTGGGCTTGGCAGGGGAGTGAGGTGGGGTGGTGTTGTCCACGGCCCAACCGGGAAGAAAAGAGAGGGAGAGGGGAGAAGAAAAGGAGAGGGGGAAGTGCCCCCCCATCTTTGTCTCTCGGCCAAACCAAGAGAGATAAGGGAGAGAGAAGGAAAAAGGGGCAGGGGTATGAGAAGAGAGGGCCATGCCGTAGTGCATGTGCCATATTTTTGAAGAAAAGTGCAAATGCACATGTGTTGGCAAAATTACAAGAAGGAAAATAAAAAGGTGGTGGTGGTGTTAAGGTGCAACCCTAGGTGATGATGTGTCTCCAAGAGAAATAAGAGGGGAAAGTGTTCCCTCTTATCTTGGAGTGGTAAGTAACTAGGGTTAGGGTTTTGGAATCAGGGATCAATTTTAGGGGTGGTGTCATTAAGCAAGAGGGGGTAAACCCTAATGACTCAAGGTGGTGCTCAACTTTTGTTGTTAGGGTTCTCACATAAATTAACACACCACAAGAATGTTTACACTAGCTTATGCAAGCATCTACCTGAAGCACACACATAAGTACAAAATAAAAGTTTTTTTGTTGGCTCTAGTTTTCAAGTTATTTGAAAATATGCAAGTTATGAAAAATGGGGTGTGACATTTTGATGCTCCATTATTATTTTAAAGAATCAACTAGAATTATGCATTTTACCCTCATGAGGTTTGAAGCATCTCATAGTGGAGTACGTTCGAAGTCGTACCCGCTTGCGGTGCATCGGCATCTTGTAGATGAATAGGTTCTCGCTTTCAAGCGAGTGTGGATGCACCAAGTGTGGTGAACATGCCTTCTTATGTAGCTGCAATGGGAGGGTTATTGGTTGGAACATAATCTTCAAACTTTTACCTTGGTTACCATTGTAGGGGAACACTTCATAGTATTCTTCTTTCGCTTGAGAAATTTGTTCCTGCATATTAGCATCGAAAGATTCATAGCAATGTTCTATCTCTAGTTCATCATTAGTAATGCTCTCCTCATGAGTATCTATGCATAAGGCCTCCACATATAAATTATGTTCAATTTTATCATTACAAAAATCATCACTAAAGAGAGATGCATCATCAACAATAATAGAATTTGTACTGTGCAACTCGTTGTCAACCTCATCTTCTTGGTGTTCCTCCTCTTTATCTTGTGAATCCTGCAAATGGTTATTTTCGGGAACTACAAGTTTGCATTGTTCCTTACTCTTTATCACAAGTGCATTATCAGTAAGAAGTTCTAGAAAATAAGTTTGTAACATTGGTAACAATTCAATAAGTTTCATATGAAGCATACTATCACTACTCTTTCTTAGGATGGATTCTTTAAGAGTAGATCATGGACACCTTTATAAACCAAATATTCTATGACTTCATCTCTAGTGTGAAACACAAAGGATTCTTCAAGAATAATGGAACACTGAAAACTAAAGTGCCCAACTGCCATACATTTTTCACAAGTCTCAGGATATGACTTAAAAAATGATTTTGCACATCCATCTAATGAATCATACAAGATTAACAAATCCATACCAGTGACAGTAGTATGTTCGTTGCGGTGAACATCCTCTTCATCTTGGGGTTCCTTCCATGATTCCTGCAAAAGATTAGTCTCTTCCACGGGTGTCGAGGTCCGATTAGGAAAAGTAAACACTGATGCATCATCACTAAAGTTATCACCACAATAATAGTACAATATATATGTCATTCCATTGATCTTATCGAGGACTTCATCTTCTATATTTAATTTACTTATGCGAAATAGAAGCTCAAAACAACCGGTGTAAAGTACTCGTTCATGAATATCTCCATGAGCAAAGCATTTACCAGCTCCATTATAATAGGCTAATATGGTATCATCGATGTTCTTGCATTGGTAGTTAATATGATCTTTGGATCCGCATAGTTCACAACTAAAATTGTATGAGGTACATAATGTAGATGAATAGTCCTTCAACCAACTCACCCATTCTTTTAATACCTTTTCCCTCGTCCAGAAGTATCCCATAGTTCTAGGTTTCGTCTCCTCCATTGCGAGCTTCATCTGTTCAAAAGCAATCTCGGAAGACATGATTGGTAGAAAATGTTTTTTTTAGTTTTGGTTTTATAATTTTTTTTGTTCTTTTAAAATAAGTAAAAGCAACAAGATAAATATAAACAGTAATAACTTGAAGCTAGTAAATAATTTTAGTACAACAATGATAAATTAATAACTAAAGACAAAGACCAAAAGCGTTGAGCTCCCCGGCAACGGCGCCAGAAAATAGCTTGATAACTGCAAGAACACATATCGATTGTAGCTAGTTTCGAAATAAGAGTATCGAACCACGAGGAGCTACTGGTTAGGGTCTAAATGACCCTTGTTACTATTATCTAAGGGGTACTTGTAAGTTATTATAATTTCAAGATAAAGTATATAAAAAGTTGTTTGCGTTGATAGCTAAAGTAAATAAGAACAAAGAAATAAACTAATGTAACCAAGAGCTAGAGAGTGTTGAGAGTGTGTTTGTGGTATGGTTGAGGGGTTCTCAAGGAGTGTAGGTTCCACCACTAGTATTGCTATTACTTATGATAAGAATGAACTATATCTTTGCCAAGCTATGTGTGGGGAGAGCTCCATAATAAGATGCGCCCAGAAAGCCATCGGTCATCGCATCTCTAAATAACCCCAGCAGCTAATCTTCTGCAAGCCACATATTGACTATTTGCTATTAATGGTTTTACCCATGGTTCTCGATATGAGCTTAGTGAATCCCTCCTTATCCCCCTCATCCATGTGTTAGAGCCATAAGCGACGGCGGCAGCCCCCGAGTACTTGGGTGGGCCATAAGCTCGACGAACTCGTGGCTCAGGTATCGTGAAAAACGATGTTTCGACGCAGAGCTGTGTTTTAGTTTGTATGGTGTCGGCAACAACTTATGAGTGATCAGATCACGTTGCAAGCTCGACGGACTCGTGGCAGTGATGCATCATGCGGAGCCGTATTTATTTTTGAATTGTATCGGCAGTAGCCCCCCAAGTCATCGAGAGAACTATATGCGCGACGGACTCGTAACTCAAATATCGTGAGGACGATCTTCTGGCATGAGTCGTTGTTTTATGTAAATTTCGTCGGCGGTAGCCTCCGAATATTCGGGTGCGCTACAGGCTCGACGGACTTGTAGCGTTTTTATCATGGAGACGATGTATCGTGCAGAGCCGTAATTTTATTTTGTATTGGTGGCAGCCCCCCGAGTGATCCAGTGTGCTGCTAGCTTGATGGACTCGTGGCGCTTTTATCGTGAGTACGATGTGTCGCGCGGAGCCGTATATTTTTGTATTCACGACTTGTCGGCTGTAGTTCCCGTGTATTCGGGTATGCTTGCTGTGTTGATAATTCGGAAGGTTTTATTTCATTTATCGTGTAAACGATGTTTTTTTTTTGTAGGACAGCGCTCCCGATGGGAGTAGACGTGGCAGTCGAAAACAAACTCCAGGAGCCCCCCGAGTGACTTCGGGTGTGTCCTAAAGAAGGGAGTAATACTTGTATGAAGTTGTACTTTATTGATAGACTATAACTGATGTACATAGATTAGGACGGGAATCTGAACCTGGGAACGTGGGAATCTGTACCTAGACTTCTCGTCTTCTTCTCGTTACGCTTAGTGATGGTGGATGCTGTCCAATCACATTGGGCATCCCTAGCGGCGGCAGTTTTCGGCGCGGCAGCGGTCGCCTTCGAGCCGGTGGCGCTCGCGGCGGCGCCAGAAGATGCGGTGTTCCTCTTCTTGCCCATGACGCTCGAGGACTTCTTCGAGGTTTCAGGACTTGGGCGCGGTAGCAATGGAAGGCTAGAGGCAAGGGAGGAGATGAGTAGAAGGGCACGAATGAAACGAATCAAACCCTGGATTCCTTTTATAAAGGAAAAAATACTTTGGATTTGGGCCATCAGATCCACACCGCTAAAAAATGGACGAAAATCTGGCTCTACACGTGTCACAAGGAGAGATAAACCGGCGGCCAATTACCCCCACTACACACGAGGATCGAGGAATTGCCTCAATTGACGTGCAAGGTCCGGTCATTTCCAAACTGACTACGCAAACGTGGGGCGGGCCCACTAGGGCACGTCCCGTCAATCTCGCCGCAGCGGTTGCCACATCGCTGATGACATCATCAAAATCATCGGCTCCTCCATGATGGAGCACCCGAATATTATCGGAACTCGAAGAAACTTACGATATTTGACCCAACCATTTATAGCCTTTACATGACTACTTCGTAGTCATCCACAGGCTCCAGGGCTACTCCCATCGGGAGCGCTGGCCGCGCACCCGATAAAAAGGAGGAAGCCTCATCGATAGAAGAAACGGACCCGAAGGTTCTAGCAATCCAGGTTCGAGCCAAGGGACTTGAACCTGTGTAGGGTAATGCTGTTTTGCTTCTGCAGTTAACCAGTCTCGCTTTATCGAGTAAACCTGGGCTCGTTACTTTCATCCCTTACGTACATTCAACTCTTCGGCTTTTCTCGAAGTCCATATTCCTCAAGGACCCGATACATTCAGAAGGCATCGGATGAAGGAGAAGATTCAAAAACATCTACATCAACAGAAAATCCTTCGAGTAGTATAACTTGAGTCTACGCACGGTTGCAAGCATCCGCCCATAGACTTGGGAGCTACTCCCATCGGGAGCGCTGGTTGCGCACCCGATATCAGATGATTTCAAATTCACATCAAGCATAAGATTCAACATTCTTCGACTGATCAAGTCATTCAGACGATGACAACTTTAGTCCCTGCCTGAAGCTTTGCTTCGGCCAGTCACTCGGGGGCTACTGATGTGGGCATTACCCTTCAGGTAACCGACATTAGTCTACCTCCTCTGGCGCAACAGGGGGGCCACAAGGATTTCTGCAACCGAAGATGGACCAACACGTCGGTTGCGACGATGGAAAGATGGAAGGAGATGGATTCTTGATGAACAAGGCAAGAAGACATCGTTAAAAGGAAAGATAGATTGGATCTTGTTGTAATCTAGTCGAATTCGTGCAGGACTCTCGGGACCTGGCCTCCTATATAAAGGCCAGGAGAGGGCCTGCCGGAGGGATACCCATAGAACCTACACAACCTCGCATACTCCATACCCTAGTAATCTTGCCTTTCGGCAAGATCACCACCGCGCAGTCTATCGGCCGCCCCATTGTAACCTTTTTCATCTATAAATCATGATCAGACAAGCAGGAGTAAGGGTTTTACCTCATCGAGGGCCCCGAAACTGGGGAAATCTCGCCTTCTGTTCGTTTAGTATCCGATGTCTCGTGCTAACCTGCAGGATTCCGTCAACCCTCAGCCTCTCATGGTGGGAATTGCCGAGGAGCCCCCTCATCAGAGGACGAGGAGGAGGGACCCCTTCGAAGATGAAGAAGAAGAAGAGGAGGAGCAAGAAGAAGAAGAAGAAGAAGAAGAAGAGGAGGAGGATGAAGAAGAAGAAGAGGAAGAGGAGAACAAGCTCGTCACCAACACTGAAGAGAAGGGGAAGCTCCCGGTACCTGTTATACCAGTCGCTGCTGCAAGAGTTGTACCACCTCCTCAAAAGATGAAGCTCGCCGCTCGCATAAGGACTGGTGGAGGAGTCCCTAAACACTTTATCTTCCAAACATCTTGTCATCAATCTCCGTCGCAGGGAAATCGTGAAGGTCCTAGCTAAGGATCGTCCAGGAGAGTGGGATCATCACATTCCCAAAAGGATGAGAGGATCAACACCGGAGTGGAAGCCCAGCAGGGAGATGATCAGAGGGAAGCTGTGGGAAGACCTGGCAAGGAGTTATGTGCAACTTCATCAAGCTTATAAGCTCATGATGGGAATAATTCAAGATCTCCAAGACCAAAATGACCCGAAGCCTCAGGAGAAGAAGAAGAAATAATATCTACACCAACACTCAAGCTTGGGGGTTATATCAAGTCTTTTATGCTTTTTAGTTTATCATATCGTTTTAGTTCACCATCTTAGTTTAGGTTTTGCTTTCATCTTGTAGTATCAAGTCTCTTATAGTTTGGAAAGCTCTTAGAGCATTATCATCTACTAGCAGAATGCCCGTGCGTTGCAATGGGCCAACAAGTAATAAATAATTCTCATGAAAATAAAATATTTAAATATTTGATCTCATTTTTAGTGGCGATAAGATTATTTCGGGTCAGGGCTAGTCACTGTATCGATATTCATTCCCTAGTAATCAATGGCAGATTAGACACGTGGCGTTGTGTCATGTGACGACTGAATTCTCGATATAGAGATGGACAAAAAATTGTGAGCCCAGCACAAAACGGCCTTGATGATCGTGGTCATTTATGCAAACTTGTCATAATGCCATATTATGTGTACACGAAATCACAAGTCTTATATAATAATGTTACTACAATCTAAATCATTATCATTAGTGTTATTAAAATTTAAATTTTACGTCAATTTATGAACTGCTTTGTTTGTTCGCTTGTGCCCTTGAAATGCGGAACATTTTTTTTTATCTCACGGAGAATGCCAAATCGTCTAAGGGCATGTACAATGGTGATATCTTAGCAGTGCCACGTAGGATAAACGCTGATGTGGAGGAAAGAGAAAGATAAAAAAAGACTTTGCCTTCTCTTAGCTAAGAGATCATCTCTTAGCACAATCTCTCTCAGCACAAATTTAGGATGTCTCGTTACTAAAGATAAGACTAAAAAACAACTCATTGTACATCATGTTTTATTGTTATATCTAGATTACGTGGCAGGGTTAAGATAAGACAGTCTTATCAACCATTGCACATGCCCTAATTAGCATATAAATTTTGGTAAAATCGGTTAGACCCACACTTACAAACCATGGAGCAGCCAGCAGGTTTGATTGCGCTAGAGCGTAAGACACCAAGTTAATGATTATGTTTGATGCTAGCTACATGCAGCTTGATCGATCTGTCTAATAGAGCGTGTATCGATCGTCTCGATCTATGTCCCATTTTTTTTGGGGAAATCTATGTCCCATCTTTTGTATTCCGTAGTATACACTGTAGAAACAAACATACCAAATTGTAGTGCTCCACGTGGTGTTCATATAAAATTTCTTGACCGATGCAAACTCCTCTTTCATTTTTTTTTGTTTTCTGTCCGGTCCGATTGGCTTGTCGTACTGCGTGGAATTCTCCTTTCCTTTTCTTATTATTACTTTCCATGTTGCTGCCTTTGGTTAATATAGTTGGACCGTAGGAAACTTTTCAGCCTTCATACGGGGCCTATTATCATTATCACCACAATTCAGACGTTGGGCTCAAATAAAAACTAGCCCAGGTGTGACACCAGGCAGCCACCTATTTCAATTTAATAGTAAAGATCTTTGGTCGAGTGGGTTTTTAATGAAATTGGAAGTATGGTGTCATCCATGATTCTTTTGTATAGAGATTTATGGGTAACACTCATGCAGATGTGTTTCACATATTTAG